>NW_005841856.1:4696969-4755742 GCF_000455745.1 Alligator sinensis | reverse complement strand
ACTTTTGGAAACTCAGGTTTCTGGGATGAATTTTCATGATTACAAATTCAAGATGCACTTTTCAGAGACTATCTACAGTACTCATCTAGAAGAGTGCTTTGGCATATGCTCCTTCCAGTGAATTTACTTCTAACACTTACAGACAGCTGATATAAAAGATGCATAAAAAAATGTGAAATGGAGTTTCTTTTAAAAACCCAGCTACTTTTCAGAGTAATTTGTTTTGCAATAATTCTCAAATTCTTCTCAGGGAATACATGGAGGGAAAATATGTAGAGGCATGATCAGCATCATAAAGTAATTTTACATCTTAATATTGGATACTGAAAACCAAAACTAAATGGAATTTCTAACTTAAGGTAACATATAGTCACTCTGCTAAAAGGCTTTTTATCCCAGAGACTAAATTTTCTTTAGTTTTAAACCATGGGAATTTGTCTTTTCTCACTTGCCAAAGCCACAGAACAGAGCAACCATCAGAAAGTGATTAACACTGTCTGTCTTTTCTGATTAAATTAAACAGTTGTAAGGTATATGTCTAGGGCAGATGTTGAACTTACTAAATGAACCTTGTTTAAGACAATAAGGTTTATATCTTTTACCACATGAATTTGTTAGTCAAGATTTTTTTCTTTCTCGTTCAGTTTTATCTTAATGCTAGCACAAACACAATTACCCTGTGTTCATGGTCATTAGCTCGTATCCATTCAGCGTTTCTAAGGCACAAAGAAGGGAGAGTGGACACAAAACTGAAATATAAATGAGCCAGTTCAAAGCAAATGTGAATGAAACTGTTGAGCTCCTTATCCATGTGAAAAATAGAGTTCCCTGGAAGTGGCTTATCACAGGAGGGACACTGGTATGTCAAATCGAGACGGTACCTGGAAACACCAGGTTTTACAACTGCAGCAGTGCCATCAGTTCTTTGGAGGAGAAAGCAAAAAGGCCAGCATGAGGATTTGCATCCTGGCAAAGTGAACAGTGTCTGAAGTAAAGACTGAATCTCTCTCTGAATGAAAATGGCTCCACAATGCACAGCAGCACCGTAGCCAAGAACTTATCCCAAAATGCTTGCAATGAATACACTTAATTGTTAGAAATACTTTTGGTCATTTATAACTACCTTTGCCTTACCAGGAGAGAATCTCCCAATTATGAAGCTCTGTGATCATCTTGCCTGTCCATCTTTCCCATTAGCTATGGATTTTGCAGAACAATAATGGCTTATTTTGAAAAAAAAAAATCAACGAATCAGCATTCAGGGATCTCTTCCAAGCTCTACTGGGAACAATGAAAATACTCCCACTGACTTGTCTGATCCCTAAAAGGCACTCACTGCACAATATTTGGCCCGTGACCTCAGATTACTTTAAATGATTTTTCAAATCAAGTGAAAAAAATGAAATTACTTAAAAAAGATTAAACTTGCTACACTATTGCTATGTAAAACTACCAAGCAAGAGAGATTAATAGGATTTACAGTAATAACCAAGGAGCTACGATGTTGTTTAGTGGTCTAAAGTGCATCGAGTTTTATGTGGAAAACCAAATAAAAATGGAAGATGAGGACTACACAACCAAAACAAAATCTAATCCTCTTTATTTGGCATTTTCAACAAAATGAAAGGAGAAAAAGGATTTTCCATCATGTGTGCTATAATAATCTCTGTGGTTGAGGAACCTATTACCACCCATATGTATGCAACAAGAGTGACTGGCAAGATCCCAGACAAAAATAAAAATCTCAGTGCCCAGTGTTGTAAGGGGTATGCAGGTTGGTTCAATAGACATGGTTAAAGGCAGTGCTAGCATATGTCAAATCAATACTGTCTCCAGTTAGTCAGCAGGCACATTAATTCAACCCTACCTGTCTAAATGTCAGTCACTGATATTATCTTTGCATATAAAGTGTCTGAGCAGTCAATACATGCGCCTCAGTTCTATTTAAATAATCAAATGCACTTTCCATCACACAGTGTTAGATATATGAATGTAATTGTGCAAGCCAAAACTATGTATGCACCTTATTGACACACATACTGTTTGAACATATGCTAAACCACTAACAGCAATAAGCGCCGAAGTCACTTTCTTGTCATTTTTTGGGTGTAATTTAGCATTTCTTCTTAGATGTCCATTAAATTAATATCACATGGTGGCTGCCATGAGAATAGAATTCATTACAGTGTGTGAGTGAAGCAATTCAGCTTGTTTCTTTATGCAACGAATGGCATAACGTGTTTATTTTCAAGCAATGCCATCATACATGGTTACGGCAGTGCTGAATGATTTGAGTTCATTCTGTTAATGGTGCATTGGTATGGAACTGCTAGCATAGTCATACAGGCAGAGATGGCAATAATTTGCATCATGATGTTAACTCTTTGTGCTGGACAATGATATTGTTCTTCTGTGTTAATTCTTAACTCTGTTTCTTAGGAGGGATCAGCTCGGACAGTAGATGTAAGTGGTAAGTTAGTTTATGCATCTTATAAGCAGGTGTTCCTCAATAGCACCAGCAATATGCCCCTGTTGTGCCTAAATATAAGAGCTTGGGGTCATGTTCAGGTGTGGTGGAAACGGGCATGTGGCCAGAGCCCTGGTTGTATTCCAACAGTTCGTGTCTTGAGCCACATTCTGACATTTCCTTCCCACCAGACTATTACATCCATTAGGACAGGAGAGAAGAATAGCATGGGGATGGGTAAGGAGATGACCATTACAACCTGATGGCCTAGAAGTCACCACAGTTGTGTTGTTTAGAGCAGTCTTAAGTTTTGAGGCTGCTTTGAATTATAAGGACCCCCGGTAGACCCTAGCACTAAGGAGGCACAGTGCCGTAATGCTGACTTTGCCCTTAACATTGACTTTACCAAGTGAAGGTCTGGTGCAGCCGAGGGCCCAGGTCAAGGTTTTTTCAGGCATTTATCAGATCCATAACAATTTCTGAACAAATTCCATTAGGCTGCTTACCTCTAATTGACTGCTAGAAACACAAAATTTGTGTATGCTAATAGATAGTTATATATCCAATGGGATGCCTTGATTAAAACAGGAGGCTGGCTTACACTCACATGGACTCATAAACTAAGAGAAGCCATTTAAAAGAAAATGAAAGTTTTGCAGTCTTTGTCAGAATTGGATGTTCCTTTGCCTGGCTTCTAGAAGTTATGGGCTCCAATTTATTTGCTAAGTATGCATTTTTCTTTCATCCCATCTAAGCACGTTGAAGTCTGCTGTGGTCAAAGATAATCCTGGCTCTTAAACTGCTTCTTTTTTCTTGAGGGACATACATTTGGAATTGAAGGAATAGAATTCCATTATCTGCACCTTGGTGAGACATGAAATATAATCCAAATCCTCTTATTCAATTAATATGGCTTACTTTAAAACAATGAAGTCTTTTTGTCCTAAGTGGAGGGTTTTTTTGGGGGGGGGTTTAAAAAAAATGATCATACTTTAGTTTGGTCCTTTTTTTAAAGCTGCTAAGTGACTATCAGCACATTTCAGCACAAAGATCTGTAGTTGCAGAAGCTTCATGCAAAGTACTAAATCTCCATTTATATTGCTTTTAGATAAAGCTTCAGTAATGCTCTTAAAAGAAGAAGAAATGTAGCTCTTGTGAATTTCTCCTCTTGCTAGCAATGATTTAAAATGGGATGCCAAGAGACATCCAGTTTAAATGCTTATGGTCTCGTTGCAGTAGCATGAAATATGTTCCATATAAACAGAATTCATATTATATTTACTTTGTTTTTGACTTAGTTATTATGCTTCCATAACACTTATATATTATTCCAGGCACAGATCATCTCCCCTTGCTGGCTGATCTTTGAGCCTGAGACAGGCAGGGGTTCTCATTGAGATTCTTGTTTGCATTGTAGAACGGAGCAGTTTTGGTTGCTCAGAGTGAAGATTTTCCAGATATGCCTTTAAATAACAGGTACAGAGATGTCAAATATCAACGTCTCATCTGAAGCATATGCCTGTTGCTGTAAAAGTGGCCAGAAGAGTGGCCATATACAATACCCCAATTGGAAAATATGATCCCCAGGAATTATATATAATATATATCTTGAGCACCATATACTGACTCTTCATTAGCTATTTACTTATAACCAGGTGATGACAACTTGTATACCACTGATGGCAAGGTGGCAAACACAAACTCTATACATTGCCCCTTTCATTTGATTTTTCATATATAACCAACCATCTTCACTATAACTCAGAGTGGTGTTGCATGTTCACTTGCAACAGTTGCAAACACTTGAATGTTGTAATCTATTAAAATTAGTATGCGTTAGAAGATAACCCTCATCTGGAAGGGAACAATTTAACAAGGACAGGAGGGAGTTTAACACATGCTTGAATGTCCATCTGCTCATGTTTTAATTGTACTTAGTAAGTTTTAAGTTGAATGTATGATTCCACCCTCGGTGAGCATTTACCCTAAGTGCAAGGCACGTTCCTCACTTACAACTACCAGCTACATGAGGAGGCCTGAGAAGATGGCTTGGTACTGCTCATGGCAAGGTAGTCTGTACAAAGAGCAGGGACGAACCCCAAGGAATCATAGAATCATAGAAAATTAGGGTTGGAAGGAACCTCAGGAGGTCATCTAGTCCAACTCCCTGCTCAAGGCAGGACCATCTGCAACTATATAATCTAAGCCAAGGTTTGGCCTAGTTGGGTCTTAAAAACCATCAAGGATGGAGATTCCACCACCGCTCTGGGTAACCTGTTCCAGTGTTTTACTACCCTCCGAGTGAGAAAGTTTCTTCTAATATCTAACCTAAACTTCCCTTCCTGCAACTTGAGACCATTGCTCCTTGTTCTATCATCTGCCACCGCTGAGAACAGTCCAGCTCCATCCTCTTTGGAACGCCCTTCAGGGAGATGAAGGCTGCTATTAAATCCCCTCTCAGTCTCCTCTTCTCCAAAATAAATAAACCCAGTTCCCTCAGCCTCTCCTCAGAAGTCATGTGCCCCAGCCCCCTCACCATTTTTGTTGCCCTCCACCGGACTCTCTCCAGTTTGTTCACATCCTTTCTATAGTTGGGGTCATAAAACTGGACACAGGACTCCAGATTGGGGTATGTCAGTCTTGAATAGAGGGGAATAATCACTTCCCTTGATCTGCTGGCAACACTTCTACCAATGCAGCCCAGGATGCCATTAGCTTTCTTGGCAACAAGGGCATGCTGCTGGCTCATATTCAGCTAATTGTTCACTGTACCCCCAGGTCCTTTTCTGCAGAGCTGCTGCTTAGCCAGTCATCCCCCAGCCTCTACTAGTGCATGGGATTGTTCCATCCTAAATGCGGGACTTTGCATTTGTCCTTGTTGAACCTCATGAGATTTCTTTTGGCCCAACCCTACAATTTGTCTAGGTCACTCTGAATTCTAACCCTACCCTCCAGCATATCTACTACTCCCCCCAGCTTGGTGTCACCTGCAAACTTGCTGAGGGTACACTCTTCCAGGTCATTGATGAAGATATTGAAAAAAACTGGCCCCAGGACTGACCCCAGGGCACTCCACTTGATACCGGCTGCCAACTAGACATCGAGCCATTGACCACTACCTTCTGAGCCTGATGCTCCCGCCAGTTTTCTACCCACCTTACAGTCCATTCAGGTAGCCTGTACTTCCTTAGCTTGCCTGCAACAACGTTGTGGGATACCATATCAAAAGCCTTGCTATATTCAAGGTATACTACATCCACTGGTCTCCCCATGGCCCCAGAGCCAGGCATCTTATAGAAGTTGATCAGGTTGGTCAGGCATGACTTGCCCTTGGTGAATCCATGCTGACTGTTCCTAATTACCTTCTTCTCCTC
This sequence comes from Alligator sinensis, assembly GCF_000455745.1. Taxonomy (NCBI): domain Eukaryota; kingdom Metazoa; phylum Chordata; order Crocodylia; family Alligatoridae; genus Alligator; species Alligator sinensis. The sequence continues at coordinate 4,749,901 of NW_005841856.1, read as the reverse complement.
CAAATGTTTAGATATGGATTTTTTTAGGACCTACTCCACGATTTTTCCAGGGACTGAGTATCATTACAGAAACAGACTATGCATGGACAAAAGGCGGCTGTGAGGAGCAAACCAGTTAAAAGGTAGAAGCAAGAGTTTGCAGAAGAAAGGAGAACAAAAGTGGTGCCTGGGAGATGTATGTTGTATTACTGCTGGCAGTAACAGCACAAAAATTATATCTTAAAACCCCAATATAGAATTTGTGCCCAAGAGCTACAAACACCTTACCTTCTCTTCTATATAATGCGTACATCCAAATGGAAATTTTTCCATGTAAAAAAATAACTGGAATTTCAATACTTTGAAATAGTGGCAAAGCTGTTTCATGATGATATCTTAGAGTCCCAGGGATGCAAAGGACTGTAGAGGATATTTTTTATTTGAGATCTAACCTGATTATTCAGCTGAGCACTCCTGCTTCAAGTTTTTCTTGGAACCTTCAATGGTTGAATGTATTCACCCAGAAATAATCCACCACAAGGGAGTCTGGACATAGTCATACCAAACAGACAGACTTTATGCACTTATGGAGCTTCCAAGTGATAATCAGAAGTTATTTAGCCCTTGTACTGGCTTTACGGTAAGGCTGTTATGTTGGAAAATAGCTGTCAAGTAAGAGAATGTCAAGTTTAACACTTCACTTCATTCACACGCATGTGATCGAAGGGCAGGCTTGAAAATGAAGGGCCAAATGTTTTGCTAATATAAATCAGTCCTGCTTCACTGAGATCAGTGGTGCTATTTCTGTTCATACTGACAAGAGATTTGAGGAGCAATCCACGTAGATGCCAAAGCTTCTGGATTTTTAGAGAATTGGGCCGGATAGAAGCAAATTCAATTCAGCTTTGAAAACAGAAGACCGCACTTGTGCTCTGGGAGCGCGTGCTAAGCAGGAAGGAGCTGATGCGAGTGTCGTGGATTAACCACCAATTAGTCTACAGTGCAATACAGGAATAAAAAGAAAAGGGAAAGGGTAAGGCTATAAATGCACAAAGGTGATCTTGTCACTGTGCGTGAGACCTGTTACATCACCCTTGAGACGCGACAGGCAGCAATGTCAATGTGATGCCACAGGGAAACATCAGCAGGATGAAGGCTCCTCTGTGAGTTCGTCTGCAGTAACTGTAGGAGAAGTCTTCCCCAGACTTGGCAAAAATCAGACCCATCCTTTGTTTACAAATGGTGCAGCTGAGCTACCATGGATTAATGATAGTTCAAATGACTGCTTCCTCCAAATGTTTTTGTAACTCTTTTCTGATATTTTGTGCACTAGTAAACCACTCCTGCCACATGCAATGCTTTTAAAATATATTTTTGAATGCCTGTATGAACCAGTGAATTCTGGGGAAACACTGTAATGCTTTCCTTGACCTAACCTTTACACAGACACTTAAATTTTTTTTTTTTGACATGCCTAGACAGAAATCCCAACATCTAACATCAACACACAATTAGCAGCCTTTGTAATTAATCAGGGCAGAAAATTGGAGACAAGGGCCCAACACAGGCTTCTCTCCATCTTCATGTCTGCTTTGCAAATGTATAAACTTTTCCTCTCTTCTTTGGGCAGTTTACACAAGGGCTCTTGCACAACTCAAAGATGACAATTCCTTTTGTTGTAGGTCATTCAAAGGTCTGTCAGCCTTTGAAACCTTGTTATTATTAATGCTCGGAGACAGGAAATAATAATGAAGTTTGATTTCCTTTGGTCCCCATGAAAGTACACATATATAATTCTCCTCTCAAAATACACTCTCACTATTTTGTTTATTCAACATTTTTGTTTTAACACCACAAACATAGATAGAAAGTATAAAAGAAAGCAGTAGCAACGAGGCTCCTAAATAGTCCTTCCTTATGGTGTAATATAAATACTTAAACAAAAGACTCATTCCAGCTATGGCACTGAAGACTTTCTCTTGATTTACGTAGCTTCAGATAATCCTAACGTGTTTAATATGATGCCATTTCAAACCTACAAAATGGAAAATCAAAGGTCCTGTTTAAAAATCCTTTGGAGTCTTGTTATGATTATACTTAAGTATTTTATAGCTCATCTGGGACAAGGTATGAAACAAAAGGCACATTTGTTTTTTTTTCCCCTCATCAAATCCATTAGACGACATCACCATTCATACAGTAACATCAGCTATGATGTCTGATAATTAAAAAGCCATTTAGAAAAAAAATGAAACGATTTGCATTTATGGCTGTTCCCAGAACTTAAATAATTTGCAATACAATAAATGTTACTTTAAAAAAAAGTAACATCTAAATAAATACTGTGTTTTAAGCTATTTCATACTACTTCTGATCATTAATGTTCATGATTAGCCACTGCTAATCAACGTGGTTAAAGAGCTAAAACTGTGTTCCTGTGTATTTTTTATTCCAGTCAAAGAAGGCTATTAAATGCTATTTAATTTATTTATTTTTTATTCCAGTCAAAGAAGGCTACAATATGCTATTAAAATACGGTATAATTAGGTTTCAATGACTTGTAAAATTGCAATGTAAAGATAAATTGCTTAGATTGGAAATTAAATTTGCTTGGAGTCTAGTTTGTGTACTAATCATGATGCATTTTATTATTTCCATTTTAAAATATGGAATTAGTTCTATTTTTTAGTTTGATAGAGGATTTTCCATGTGGCTGGTCCTATTCCATAGATTTGGCTCTAAGCTGGGATCAGAAGAAAAAAACATAATCATCCATAAGAATTAATTACAGCTTTAGTGGATAAGCTAACTTTAAAAGATGCAGGCAAATCTGTACTCATCAAATAGTGATTTCTTTAGAGGTTCTTTGTTGATTATCTTTGTTGTGGGAAAGTATGAGAGACATTTCAGGAATGACAACCTGATTGCTAAGATAAGTACTAGAAAAGATGTGACCATGTCATTGATATTGATGGGAAAATCTAACTTGGGGTTTCATGGGGATTGACTAGGGCCAGCTAAACTCCATGTGTGAGGATTAGGCTTGAAAATGGGAAGTACAGGGACTGGTCAGTACAGTTCACTCAGTTTGATTATTTACAGTATACAGGGACAAGGGAATGAAAAAAATACAGATTTGCGGTCCTGACCAAATGAAGTGACATTTTTAGCTAATGTACCATTTTGTCTGTCAATGTAACATAATAGCTATAATAATGAAGCGGTTACTATCTGGCAGAAATTAACTTGCATTTCAAAAATGAGACTGATACCTCAAAAGCAAGAAATCAGCATTAAAATCATACTCTTTAAGACAGTAAAATTTTTCTTTTATAGTGAGCTGTCTGGCATTTGAGCCTCTATAAAAGTTCTGAATTAAGAATGAAAAACTTAGTATTGTAAGCTGAGGGTCTCATGTAGCCACCTGACTCCAGAAGCTGGGGCTATAAGAAAATCCCCCAAATGGCATGAAGCTTGACATAAACACGGCAACCTTGAGTCTGGTTAACAATGAAGAACTTCCAAAAGGCAGAGGCAAGTTTGCAATATCCCTATAGCATTACATGGGGGAGAAAATACTCTCTTTTTTTTTTTTTTTTGCTCTTTACCCCCCACCAGTCTTGCCTACCTGGTTTGCTGCTTTTGGTATGGTAGAAGAAATGGTTTCTATTGGACCATGGTTCTCAGAGGGGAGGCACAGAACTGGTAGCCGAAGACTTTAAGTCATTGTGCCCCTGTAATTCTAGGCTGGGAGCTGGAGACACCTCCAAACTTGGCTTTTCATAGTAACAGTAACCTCCCTGAGACTGCTCAAAATCTGGTTAGTGTTGCACATTGAGGTTCCAGCCTTTAAATACCTTACCCAGTGCTGTAGCAAGGGGCAGCGGGGGGGAGGTGGGGTGGGGGGATGGGGAGCAGGGTGACTGCTCTGGGCACTGAAATGAAGGGGCACCAACAGGTGCTGCCTAGCTGGGGCAGGGTACAGGACAGAGCAGCGAGCAGCTCATTTAGTGGGGTGTGGGAACAGGGCGGAGGGTGGCTTCTGCCGCTGCATCCACTCCCGGGCAAGCATGGGGTGGGGGGGTGTACCTCCTGGATCTGTGTGTGAGGTGAGGGTAGGCTGTAGGGTGGCCATCATACAGGACATTCCAGTTTTCTGCTACTCTATCCTCCATTGATACAAAACCTGACGCTTTTATGCCCTCTAGTTTTCTCTTCAAGACTTTAAGAGAAAACTAGAGGCTCTAAGCTGGGATCTAAACTAGAGGACATAAAGGCGTAGGGTTTCATATCAATAGAAGACAGAGGACAACTGGACTGTCCTCTGTGATGGCCACCCTAGTAGGCTGCCACTGTGGGCTTTGCCCCAGGCGTCAAACTTCATTGCTACAGCACTGAGCTTACCTAGCACTGTTGGAATGCTTGCCTGAATTTTTAGAGTCCCTTCATGCCACGCCATCTCTTACCCAGTGTGAAGGGGACAAAATGGGGAAGAAAATCTCACCCTCAGTCTAGCCTTAGAATTTGTTAATGAAGAACCTTGTGCTATGGTGTGGATTTGTTTCCAAAGTGCTAGCCTTTCTGGTTAATCAATTGTAGACTAAAACGTTTATGTTTTACAGGTGATGTTACCAATATATTTTATTACACCTTTGAAACTTATAATTATTTAGATGCCATTAAGATGTCTGCAAGGGGAAGGATTGTCTGCACAGCTGTGCGTGTTTATCTAGAAAACTTGTTTCCCTCCAGGAACTGGCTCCACTTGATAGTTATAATTGTTCACAAGTGGCAGCATGACACTGGTAGATTTTAAATCTCAAAACATTTTTAATTCTCCTTATTAAAAGACTGAAGCATAAACAAAATCCCTCATTTCCCTATAAATAGTTTGATTGCCCAAAGGGCCTGGAGCTTCTGTAGTATGCAGCTACAGAAAACCTGAAAGGAGAATTTGAGGAAAGGGGGAAGAATTTTCTGCTTAAGCTGAATCCTTCTGCTCTCATGGAGGAAAAATTCCTACTTAAACTGGATTAATACATTTAAATATTTACTTGCTTAGTTTTATAAGACCACATCCTTGGGTGCCAGAGATCCAGTGGCTATAATTAATGGAATCAGTAAGGTCAATACAATATTGGTGATTTACAGAGGCTGAAGATCTGGGTTTCAAACTGAAGCTATGTAAGCATGTACATACCAAATATTGAAGAAGAGGTCTTCAATTCAACAAGCTGCTTAGTGGACCTACACCTCTTTTAGGATTCTGCCTAAATTTTCTCAAGTAACTGTTTAATGGTTCTCAATCTGGGGAATACAACAGAGATTTCACATTTAGGCCCAGGGGTGGTAACCTTTCCTGTATGACTGTATGAGGATAAGACCTATGGATGAACTCACTCCATACAGTGTTCGAAGAAGCAGAAGCTACACTTTTGCTTGTACTGGAAATTCATCTTTCGCAAGAACATTACCTTGAAGAACCTTCCTTCCCTTTCACACCAGAATTTGCAAAAGTGCTCAGCATCTACCACAGAGCTTATATTTTCAAAAGAGTTCAGCACTTATGACAGAAGTGTCACAATGGAAGTTTCTGAGTGCTGAGCACTTTCAAGAGTTTAGGTCTATAAGGGACCTGAGTTCTTAAAAATGTCCCTTGTCATTTCCTAACATCAGAAAATCCAGCTCTGAGCCAAATTTTGAAAATTTCACTCTAAGTGACTGATTTATACCTGCATTTATCTAGCTACTTAAAAAAAAATCTTCCTATACATTCTGCTTATTTTTTTTTCCAAGAGGAAACTTTTTGAATATAGTAATAATCAGGGCATTTGGTAAACAAGAGGTCAAAACTGTTAGAGGTAACAACTTCCCTGTACACACTCAGACACAAGAGATTGTGTGTAAAGAACAAGATAAAAGAGTAATTTTGAACCTTGTAATTTCCCACAGCACAGTTAAACGTATGGATAATATGATAAATCACAGGTGTGCATCCCAAAGTGCAGGTGAGGAGAATAGGGTTATGATGACAGCTCTCATATTCAGCGGGCTCTCTGCCCAAGGTGCAATGATTCTTAACTGATAGCTTTTCAATTACTGTTATTATTTGAAATCTATTCCTTTTATAAGCCTCCAAAATAGCTTCACCTAACAGAGTGTAGAAGCCATGGTAGAATGCAATGTTACACTGCATCACAACTATCCTTTGAAGGGTAAGCAAAAATCTTAGGTATCAAGCTTCTCTCTAACTTTCCAGAAACCAAGTGCTCTGGTCCATGCTCCTAGAGACACTGCCAAGTTCAGACAGGGAAAGTATGTTACTTTTTCTTCCAGTCCCATCAAACTGAGTGAAACCGTCTTGGAATCCAAGACTTAATGGCTAGGGACAGACATTCAAAAAGACCAAGCTTAAATTGATTCAATCTTTGCAGGTTAGTTTAATTTGCAGAGACTGAACTGGTTTGCAAGTGGATAGATATTCCCTTTTCATTTCAGAAATGCAGGCACATGCCTGCAATGGCTCAAGCCAGAAACCCAGAGGTATTAGAACAAGCCTCCCTTCCCTTCCACAGGGCTGAGCTGAGGGGGGCCATGGACAGCTGAGGGAGTGTGTGGCCAGGCCTGGGCAGGCCTGAGTAAGACTGAGGATGGGTTTAAACCCCAACCTTGGCCTGCAGGGTTTGGAGGGTGGGGGAAGAGGGAGCATGGCCAGACTACTGTGGTGGGGGGAGGAGGAGGAGAGAAGAACTCTGCTTACCCCACAGCTCCCTGACAGCCAGGAACAATCCCGGCACACAACCTGGTCTCATAGGGGAACTCTTCCCCCTCCTCCCTCTTCCCCATGGCCACAGGGCAGGGAGGGGGGCTGTATGCAAGGCTGCCTGGCTGCAGAGGGGGACTTTTCCCCCCACTCTTCCCCCACAAGGAGCTGGGAGGGAGGCTCTGTTCAGTGCTGGGGGGAATCTTCCCCCTCTACCCCCTCCCCCTCCTCCCTGTCCCATGGCTGCAGGGGGAGGGGGAGAAGGAGGAGAGGGAAGAGTCCCCCCTAGCATTGAACAGAGCCCCCCTCCCTGCCCTGTCAAGGCAGGGGAGGAGAAGCGGGGGAGGAGTCTCCTCTGAGGCTGGGCAGCCTTGCAGAGCCCCCTCCCTCTCCACCCCACAGTGGCAAGGGGAGGAGGAGAAGGAGTCTCCCTCCAGTACTGCACACCCCTGCCTCCCCACCCTTAGGGGAGGAGGAGGAGGAGAAAGAGTACTCCCTAGCATGGAACAGAGCCCTGGCATGAACCCATGAAGGTGAAGGGGGAAGGGAGACAAGTTACTTCCTCCCTCTGTCCCTTCTGTCCTACAGCTGGGGTCTGCCAGCCCCAGGGGCTACTGACACAACCCCCTCCCTTCTGCTCCCCGGCAGTCAGGCAGACTCTGGCTGTGGTGAGGGAAGAGGGGAAGGAGGGAAGAGCTAACCCCATTCCTGCCCAATTTGCCTTTACAGGGCTATGTAGGCCGGTGTCTCGCCATGTGTCATCCCTGCTCAGGCTAGAGAGCAGAGGGGTGGGGCCAGCCCTGCTCTGGAGCAGAGAGTATAGCCCAGCTCCGAGAGCATGCTGGGATGCTGGAGGACTCTGGTTTAACTTAAACCATGAAGGGGTCTGGGACAGACATTGTATAAACTGGTTTGAGCTCAATCAATTAAGTCTGATACTATATTCAACCAGGTTTAACTCAAATTAATTTTGGCCATTTTGAAACTAGTTTATGTGCACTGAATGATTGTTCTGTTACAGGTTTAAACCAGTTTCTGATCACTTAAACCGGTTTATGTGTAATGTCTGTCCCTAGCCATTAAGATTCCCTAAGTCATAAACCAAATTCAGCGGCGATGTTAAATTTTTTAATCTTTCTGTCTTTCACTTTAGACTTTCCAGTGGATAAAGGAGATTAATTAAATGCAATTTACCTACTAAGGTATCAGAAGAAGGTTTAAGACTACTTAGTTAAAAGCTGCTCCATACTCTAACTTGTACTACCTGCTGGCTTCTTGGCTTACAACAGTTATCCATAGAGAATAAGACTGTCATGTTGGGCTATTCATATCAAGGTTAATGGGTCATCATCGATCAGACTCTGTAACTCAGTAAAGCTTGGCTGAGGAAATTCTTAACAGTTAGAAGAAAACCCTGACTGCAGGAAAACAATCTTTTCCCCCACAGGGATAGGTTAACTTAAAACATGTTGCTAGACTGTGCCTGGCATACAATAACGGGGATGTCAGAAACATTACATTACTTACTATTACACTACCCAAGGCATTGTATTTTAATTAAAGTGTTGGATGGTCTATATTTTTGTTTCCTTATGGTTTGCCTGACATGAAGCAGATTTTATTTGGCTAAATAAACCAAACAGGACCATTAAACTACAATGATCTAACTACTGCATTTCATGTGACAGACGATTAGATTTGCTTTAAAGGCAGAGTCTACCCCATGAGGGGAGAGAAGGAGGCTAATGTGTAGCAGTACCCATCTATGCTTGGTCAACCCTGCAGGCTTCACTCCCAACGTGTCCCATCCCTTTAGAGAGGGGAGCACAGCTGGGACTGATACTAATGTCAAGCAATGGTTCATCCCTTTGGCCCAATTGCAGGAGCATGAAGAGTGGCTTATCCCCTTTGAACTGTACAAAGTCAGTTGCCATCTTGGGATGTAACCATTCCTGTTCTTCTGGCACATGCAAGAAAGCTTGAACATGAGATTACAAACTCCTGCAAGATCATTTTAGGCTGGACATAAGGAAAAACTTCCTTACTGTCCGAGCCCCCAAGGCCTGGAACAGACTCCCCCCAGATGTGGTGCAAGCACCTACTCTGGACACCTTTAAGAAACACTTGGATGCCTATCTTCCTTTGACCCTAGCTGACTTCCTGCCCCTTGGGCAGGGGGCTGGACCCGATGATCTTACGAGGTCTCTTCCAGCTCTAATGTCTATGAATCTATGAATTAATTTTCAAAATTAACTGTAGCAGTCTTACACAGAATAGACTTCTCATGCAGAACCTGAGTGTGCCAAGGAGCAGCATGCCAACTGAGTACAACATGCTTGACCTAACGTTGTCCGTGTTGCAGTGGACTAAATGAAAGACTGCAGCACTGACAGGCTGAGATTCTTGAAGGAGTAAAGGTTAGGAGGGTGCATAATATTTACAGTCAAAGAGGTTATCAAATGAAAAAAACCCTGCATAGCTGATGTTCAAGGAGATCAAAGTTAGTGTTCAAATGTTAGTATTTAAAATGCCAAAGAAATTGTTCAGAAGCACTGTGAGCACAACGCTGCCCAGTTAACCCTGTTGATCCCAGTGCAAATCTACAGACCTTTCTGGAAAGGTAATCCCCCCACACATTTTTTTAAACTGATTTCTCCCACCACAAAACAGTGAAGGGTTTGAACATTAATTGACTCTGATTCATCAAGTTTCCCCTGCCTTTTTCTACCCTTTTCACCCCTATACACATTTCCTCAGGCATTTACATATTCACTAGTCTTTCCAATTGACATGAAATGGAAAGCCATCCATAAATAACCTATGGGGAAGCATAAACCCATTCATGAATATTCCATAGAAAAGTGCAAAACCACATATAACTAAATCGTGCAATGTTTGCCCTGCACTGATAGCCATAAAACATAGCACAGATACCCAATTTTATTCACAGTAACCAAAATCAAGTGTGCTCATTTTAGAGAGTCAAAGTTTTCTAAGAGAGGGACAAGGATTGTGTTAGACAGTCTCAATAGTGTTCTTAGAGGCAAAAAAAGGATAGAAATAGTAAGGAAGAAGTAAAGAAAGAAAAGAATCAGGGCAATAAACTAACAGAAAGGAAAATGAGAACACAAAAGAAAATAGTAGTATAAGATTTAATTACTTTATTTACATTTCATTAAAAAAATGTATTGACTAATTTCACAAAAGGTCTGGGTATAGTACTGTATACGCTTAGCACATGTTATACAATAAACTTTTTTTTTTAAATGCACACTTCAAGACCTTGTTAAAACAAGTTTAGCAGTCTACAAACAAAAATGCTTTTAACATTACAACACCCGAAGCCACTTTATAGGTCTTGTGGCTAGAACCTCATTCTTGGTGGGGGTTATTCTTTATTTTTTATCCAGTCTGTTTGCATCTTTGTGGTGTCGGCATTATAGACCCATCTTTATAAGACCAGCAAGAAAGAAACAGCAGTAAATCTTGGAAATGTGTTTTCAGTATGTCTATAAACCTAAAACATTTAAATACAAAACAGCCTCTCATGGAAACCAATAGACTGAATCTCACCAAAGGATTGATTAACATATTTTAACTCAGTATTATATAAATAAATATGTGGCTAGAATTTTGCCCCTCTAGCATTTAACTTTGAAAGTTAAGGGCACTGTAAGACAAAAGAACATTTTATTAGGAGGAAAAAAATGATGGCACATGACCCAGAGATGTATCCATTCATAGCACTACAGGATCAGAGTCAAAACAATTCAAAGGGGAAAAATGTAGTTCACTAATAAAATCATGCATTTGTATGGAACAGCCACAGGAGGAAAGAGTTAGCTGTTTAAACAATAGCGATAAAGCAGCACAAACAGGACCACCTTCTTGGACACATTAGTGAGTCCCAAACCTGTCCAGGGGTGGAGGAAACCAAGCTAACCATTATTATGTCTGGTTTCAAATCACCATTTAAATGATTAACCTTCCTCTAATGTGGGTGTTTTAATCACCTTTTTATGGGCTTGATCCAAAAGACATTGAAGTCAGTGGAGAGACTTGCATTGACTTTTAATGATTTTTGATCATACCCTAAATGGTAGTTCTTGCGCACTGTATTTCTTTGTGTGGGACTCGGGTGTTAAATATTTTGGCTCAGCTCTCCCTTTCCCCATTTTGTTTTAAGGTAAGTGGCACTAAGGATCTTTCTCATTAACCTTGTGGGTGAGTGGTAGCTTTCCTTTTCAGTATTGGTGTAAAAGTATATGACGTGAAGAATGGCAACTTGTACCCAAAAAACTTGTCTAACATGTTTCCCAGTTATGCAATTGCTCCAAAAAATATCTCTTGTAGCTATACACCTGGGTTTAATAAAATCTCTCTTACTCCAACCCTATTGTAGTTTTACCACCTCCTTTCCCAGGACTCTAGCCATGCAGGCATTCTGGGCTTCACTTTGTTCGGTCAGGGGTATGTAACGATGCATTCAGATAGACTTTGCCTGGATTTCTGAAGAACTGCTATGGTTTATGCGGTAGCAGAGAAATGCATATTATAAAAAAATAATCAAACCTTCATAGCCCTTCCTCACTTTCCTCACCATCCTGGAGCATTCCCTTCAGCTGAGGTCATGGTTCTTTACAGTTAACCAGGATCCTTTGTTACAGATAAACCTGCAGGTTAGTACTGATAAAAAGAGTACTCCATCAAGAGCATGACCATCTCATGTACGGCCCAGCGATTTACTGCTTATATCCTGAAACACAAAAACAAGCATTCATTGCAAACTCTATCTGCTCACCCCTGACAGCATAACACAGATTCTTAGCTATACAGGCTAGCACAAGAGGGGGAGGAGGGTGGCACATAGACTGCAGCAGATATTCCTGAATTTGTTGAATTCACCAACTTTTCCTCCAGTTTGTACCCTATATTTATAGATGGCCTATTCTAATAGTCCAGTAAATGTTAGTGGATTGGTTTAATTTAAATTGCTTTGTTTCACGGAGACTTTTGGAACTGGACTGAACCATTTCTCTTGTGGATGTGGAAGGTGTCATTTAGTTGGGATTTATGTGGTGAAAGTTACACTTCTGGAAGAAAGGATTCCTTTTCTCTTTTGTTCACCATCATGCAATATTGATTGCCACTATCCTGTTTTTCTCTTCACTTTAATTTATGATGGTTCTTTACTGAAAAGACTGTTTTGATTTTACATCTTATCTAAGAATCTTAACAAAAATATATCTATTATAGAAAACCAGCATTTAATACATTTGGTTGCATCAACCACTGTTACTAACTCTTTAAGATAAAATTATGATATATTTGGATTATTTATTTTAAGGTCTTCCCTTATAATGTCTCAGGTCAGAGCTTGTACTCTGTTTCATTGGATCTAATTCCTCATTTAGCTGGATATGGTGATTGCTTTTTTACTTTGCTGACCAAGCTAGCTGTCATGTCCTTCACCCATTTCCCCCTCCACTTGTTTCCCCCCTCTCCTCCCTTTTCTACCCATTGTTTTTCCTAATTTCCACCTATTTACATTCTTACTGACCTCCTGTCACACTTTTAGCTTCTTTCATTTCTTGGAGATCTCAGAACAACAGTGGAGACTCCCTATGCCTGAAGAAGGGCGATTGTGCCTGAAGCCTTGCAACGAACTTTGTTCCAACTACTCAGTTGGTCTAATAAAAGATATCACATCTACCCAAAGTACCTTGCCTGCCTATGTCTGCAAAGATGCATTCAATAGTGACTTAGAAAAGGCTTTTGGGCCTTCTAGTTAGCAACAGTTCTGCAGCTTGGCCTAGGCCCCTTGAAAATTGTCAAGGCGGGCAAGTTTTTCTATCAGCTTATGACTTGCCTTCAGAAACACAGAGTATTTCCACCAGTTGACTTCTCCGCCTTTGTTTGGTCCTGCAACTAAATCAAGTCCCTTCAAGAAAAGCCTTTCTTTCTTCCTCTGCTGCCCAAAGACCTCTATGAGTTTTTGCAAGGCTTCTCCACTTAATATGTCCTCCTCCTTATATACGTCTTCTTTTTTTCTGGTGATAACATTTTTCTTTCCCTACTCTACTCCCTTCCTGCAGACAAGACAGTAGGATCTTCACATTGATAGTTTCCTCAACATACCAATCATTTGGTTAAAGTAATCATTATGGTTAACTACTCTCAATTTTCCCTTGTTTGCGATGTATACACTTGAGGTTTTGTCAGCAAAAATAGATATACGTGAAAGTTTTCCAGTATACGGCAATTTCCATAATGAGAACTTCATGTCATCTAGAATCTATCAGTGATATATAGGCATATTACCCAACTCTGAACAAAAGTTCAACCCATACACCCAAACAGATATGTCGTAGTTGCTGGCATAAAGTACTAGGCCCTATGTTTTGTATTTTTGCTTCTCTGGACTGGAAGAGATTTCCCTGCTGCTACTACTGGGGAGGGAAGATTGGGGTCCACATACAAGTCTGTTTTTTGTGGGGGACAGGAGTCACTGCCATGGCAACTTCAGTTGGAGGGCTGGTCCATGATATGGCTCTGGAAGTGGGACTGAGGCCACCCGTGTCATGAAATGAATTTGCCTTACTCTGACTTTGCATTGAGGAAAGAAAGGGTCAGAGGGGCTATGAAGGCATGAATACTGCATGTCAGGTACTGACGGTACCCGAGTTGGAACCACATTTCCAACAGCCTAATGGGAGAAATGAATCAAATAAACAGTTTTTATAATGATGACCGTAAGTCAAATCCTGGAAAAGCACATTAGTAGATTGCACGCTGGCATGAGCCATTAAGTGAATCCCCGAGTGTTATTTCAACAGCACAACAGGGTTGTAAGAAACCCCCTTCAGAATTTAACTCAGTCATTCTTAATGGTATTTGTGGCTTTTTGCAACCACATTCATACTAGTTCTCTTAGCAAGACAAATAGAGTTAAAGAGCAAAATGGTAATAAAAGTGAAAAAAAGTTTGAGATACTGCCTTAACCATAACTGCATCCCATTCTCAGCATGGAGAAAACTTTGATTTGCTACATCAGCATTCTGCATGTATGCTTGTAGCAGCTTACCATAAAAGTAACTTTATGCACTACAGCACAAGTACTTTTTCACTCTAGAAAATGAGAAATGACAGGAATATGTTGTAAAAATGTATCCTCTCTGTTGGGAGGATTTTTATTACACAGACATTTAGTCCAGATAATTTTAAACTTACATTTCCACCAAGGCTCATCTTTGCTTTAACAAGTGTTTTTTATTAACTGAAATGATGGGTTTTTCATTGTGAACCGAAATCTCCTTTTCTTGTTTTCAAAAGGGCATTTGTCTAAAAGGATTATTTTAAACAGCTGAAATGCAATATCTCGACAAAGCAGTTGTGAATTCTTTGTCCATAATTGAAAAAATATATTAGTTTTGCTTTAAAGTGTGAATAACGATACAGCTACTATCTGTGCTGACTCAGATCAACTTGGTTCCATGCTGGTGTGACCTTCAAAAGGAGTTAGAAAAATCACTGGCAGAATTGTGAGACAAAACTGCTCAAAGCTGCTTGCAAAACACTGAACATACTATGTCTCACCCCTTTTTGTGGCTTTGATGTACTTTTTCTAACCTTGATGTACTTTTTCTAACCTTGATTGTACATTAACGTACATATCACAGATTTACATTTATCAAATCTGGTATCTCAGAAAAAAACCTTCAGTATTATAGTTACAAATATACCCACGGAGATGCATATAACACATCTTTGACACAGGAAAACGTATTGGGGAAGTAGCTGTTATCACAACTACGTAGAGCAATACTGCACATTTTAGCTATATATCACCATATATCAATGCCTAATTCCAAGCATCTCTGTTGCAATAGTTACTGATCAGAGCGGTCATAAGAAAAGGAAAAGCATGATTTTTTACAAGTGCTCATTTAATTCCAATCAGCTAATGCTTTTAAAGATGTCTACTTTATACTTGGCATGCTTGGAAGGCAAATTTCCTGTATTCTCCTGAATCTTGTTTAATAACTACAATTAAGTCAACAACGTCCAATAATACTTGCCATTCAGAATTGGCTTTAAGTGACCTTCATGCTGACACCCATACAACAAGAATTAATGTTCAGTTTAATTACTGTTCAGAATTAATAGCAAATGTAAATAAAAGACATCTTATTTTTTACCATGATATTAGTCAATATATCAATTGCTTTTTGCTTTCCTTAGCAAGCGTTAAGGTGAATGTTCTCATGAAATAATAGGACAACAATAAACAATATATTGCATTTTAAAGAACCTGACATCTAAGCATTGGCGATATGTAGGGGGGGCACATGGGTGCATGTGCACTCCCTGAGATTGGCCACTGCCGCTAGCAGCGCCTGTGGGTGGTAACTGCTATCAGTGTGCGAAGCGGGCCCCATTTGATTAGGATTTGGGCTGAATTGAGGACAGTGATTCGATTAGTTGATTCAGATCACTGTCCCTGATTTGCTTTGGCTAAATCTGAATCTAAAGATGCAATGCTGATTCAAAGAATCAAGGGGGAGCAGGAGGAGCCCCCTGCATGAATCTCAGCAGACTTGGAAGTGGACTGGACATGCTTCTGATCCACTTCTGGGTCTGCTGCCAAGTGCGCTGGGGACACCCCCCACCCCCCCCGGAACTTCTGTGGGACACTCCCCCCATGTGCCCAGCATTCACGAGCTGCCGGGTACCTAGAGGTATGTAGAAAAAAACATTTAAAGCTGTGTCTATGTCCGAATCACTGAATCTTTCTGATTTGATTTTGAGTGTTTCAGAGAGATTAGAGAGTCCTCTGATTTGATTCAGATTTGGAGATTTGACCATGAAATCGAGCCCAATCTCTGCTGAATCAAATCAGGGACCGAAGCTTTGCACAGCCCTAGTAGCCACTCGCCACCCCTGCTATTGGCGCTGACACTGTCGGTGGTTGCCAATCGCTGCTGGCCACCGCCGCCGGTGTCTGTGGATGGTCGCTGACTGCCAGGCGGTGTGTACCTGCTGACAGTGCTGTGGCCACCTATGGGAGCTCCCCACTTGGCCTGCCCCTGCTGCTGACACCACTGTTGCTGCCTGTGGGAGCTCCCTGCCCACCACTGCCACACCCTGGCTGCTGCCTGTGGGAGCTCACCGTGCTCCCCCAGCCTCAGGAGGCATGTGACATTCATGGATCTAAGGATCTCAAGGTGCTTTCTAAAAGGAATTGTCTGGCTGACACTGGTCAACGTGTAGGGCTCACTTGACTGGTGAGCATAGTCAGCACTATCACATGATCCACCACATCTCACTTTTGTATTATCCATTTATTAGTGTCGTCTACCCAAGCCATATCTGGCCACCCTGCTTTCTCTTCACTCTCTTTTCATACTGTTCCCTGGCATCTCTTATTCTGCATCATCCCATCCCCACTGCTTTCACTTCTATTTCCCCATTATGCATGCTCCCCAGCATTTTCCTGCCTTTGGGGCCTATCCACACATAAGATTAAGCCAAGCAAAGACTACTCTGAGTTTTAGGCTTCTTACAGTTCCCTTTCAAATCTTCTTAGTTTTTACGAGCCAATCTTTCCCAGATGTTTTGGTACAGCCCTTATCTTCATATACTGTGAAATCTAGGTAGCAGAATTCCTTCACTTGCACAGCTTCTTCATTACCAGGTTCTATTGTTATTGGACTCAATTGCTTCCTAAGGAAATGAAAAAAATGTCTCACACATTTATGTGCTCCAAAATCAACAGAACTTCAAGCACACTTCTGACTAGGACCTTAACTGATTCCTCAGACTTAGCACTTAGGAAGGATATCATCATCATCATCATCATCATCATGCCATACTTGAGATTATAGCATGTGTTTCCTCACATACACTGGCCATACTTGCACTATCAAGAGCAATGTTCATTACCCTTCTGCTCTAGCAAATAAACGTCTGCAGTATGTGACAATACAGATTCGCCAAACCTCTTTCCTGATGTTGAACCCTTCTGTTTTATAGTACCTTTTATTATTCTGACTGTTGCTTTCTGCTTATAATAGGGAGGTGACAAAACCAATTCATTGGAAAAATGCTGGGAAAGTCCAATTCCAACCAAGTGACAAGCTACATTAAGTCTACATGAAGTGTTGCGTTGTTAAGTAGCAGAACAGCCTTAGTGGATGAAAGAGCCTCACACTTTCTCACTAATAATTGAAAGCAAAGCCCCAAACTTCTGTTTCTCAGCTATAGCTCCACAAACACAGAAATGTTTAGTCTGTGGAAATTTGCAAAAAAATCATTGTCATTTCCATTCAGGTGCTTCTCTCTCTCTTCTGTCATCCACATCACTGAACAAATTGACTACTTAAGCACAGACCTGCACCCCAGAATGCACATTTCTGGCCATGTTTAGTATGGGATGTTAACCTTTCCCATTAGGCTCTTCCTCAAGGTCTTTTTTGATTACTGTGGACAAAGGCACCATTCTGTCTGTTGCTCAGATCTATAAACCTCAGGACCATGTTTGACTTGGACCCTAGATCTTCACATCCAGGCCTTATCTAAAGTTTACCGGTCCTTTTTGGCATACCATCTCTAAGATATGTCTTTTCCTATCCATCTAGGATCAAACCCTCTTCTCCTCACACCTCAGTTAACCCTACATCCTGTACTCCTGTAGTGTTGCCTTGCTTGTTTCTATTCAGAACATTACTACACAGGGCATTCTCTTAGTCCTGCCTTGACCCACTACCTCTCTGTGTCCATGCAGTATCTTCATCCTCATCTCTAATACATCAAATATAAGCCACTTATCTTTTTGAAAGTCCTTCATAGCCTATCCTTCTTTCCTTACAATCCCTCATTGTCAGCACCCGTCTCCAATTGGCCAATGATGCTAACCTTCATTGCCGTTACATTTTTACCCAGGCACCTTTTAATTTTCTCTGTGCTGCCTCTTACACTTGGGAGGAGCTTGACAGCAGCCACAAGATGGTCACATTACTCTTCTTCCTTCACTGTGAGGCTTACCTCTTCCTGGGGTTGAAAGGGATTGGATGTCATGACCCTTGTACTCTGCTTTGATTTTCATAAATCAGTATTACAACTTGCTTGCTTAGTTCTCTCTGTTTCACCTGTTTGACCATGCTTATTCCCAGTTCAGACTGGGAAGCACCAGCTGGCAGTGAAATATTCAATGGAAAGGACACATCTCTATTTCTGACTTCCAGCTGAACAAACTGGAACCGCTTGTAAACCCCTGCATAGAAGATATGCTGTAAACTCCTGCATTGCACAGCAGTCCAAGGGCTGCTTATGATTTGAGTAGAAGTCATATCAGACTGCCTGCACTCATAATTATAATTATAATTCCTATATTGTCAGGCAAAAAAGGTGATTCACTGTGATGGTTGGGAGAGCCAGAGCCTTCCTGGAAGGAATTCATTCTTAACAGAGAGAGTGAGAGAGAGAGAGAACCAAGCAGTCACAAATTCACAAATCATCCGTCTTTTTACTAATATCTGTGGTTTTTGGCACCTCAAAAGCAGGCCCCCCATCCCTGGAGAGGCTCTTTCATAATGCTCAATAATGCATCTGTTATTATGAGAAGGATGTTAAGGGTTTCAAATGCAGCAGCTCAGTTCAAGCAGCTGTTGCCTCAGAGTCTGCTACGGCAGGAAAAAAAGGACATAAATTTTTTTTAAATATAGGCTCCCATGTGGTCTATTTCTCAGCCGAGAGAAGGGCCTTTGCATTGCAGCTGCCACCTGTCTGCAATAGGAGAGGCTTTATACAGGGCTTTCCTGAAGTTGCACTTGGCTGCCCATGTGAGGCCACAGCCAACACCAACTGTTCGACAATATTGTAAAAAATTGAATTCAGCTATTTCTCCCTGCTTAGAGGTCATGAGAATTCCATATCTTCTGGAGAGGTCGCCAGTTATAGAAAGCGATGTGGTGAATCCCAGGCAAAGAAAAGTCTTAACCTTCCCCAGATGCAAACACAATTATCTGGCTTCTTATTGACAATCAATATCTGATTCAAAGGCTAGATCTTCTTTCAGGCCTATAAGTAATAGCACTTACGAATTCATTTCGAAACAACAAGGTTTATAAAGGCCTTTTTAAATGATCTGGACACTGGAGTCAGAAGTGGACTGGCTAAGTTTGCTGATGACACCAAACTTTGGGGAAGAGTATCTACACTTGAGGATAGGCTGGTGATCCAGGCCGACCTCAATAGACTTGCAAGGTGGATGGATGAAAACCTGATGGCATTCAATACGGAGAAATGCAAGGTGCTCCCCCTCGGGGAAAAAAACCCCTGCATCACACTTATAGGCTTGGCAATGCTATACTCACTAGCACCATGACTGAAAGAGACTTGGGGGTCATGATTGACCACGAGATGAACATAAGCCACCAATGCAATACCACAGCTGGCAAAGCGAACAAACTCTGGCTTGCATCTACCCATGCATCTTAAGCAAGACCCAGGATATCATTCTCCCACTGTACTCAGCGTTGGTGAGGCCACAGCTGGAGTACTGCATCCAATTCTGGGCTCCACAATTCAGGAAGGATGTGAAGAAGCTTGAAAGAATCCAGAGGAGAGCCACACGCATGATCAGAGGACAAGAAAGCAGGCATTATAAAGACAGGCTGCGAGCTATGGGACTCTAGACTGTGGAGAAACACAGGCTCAGGGTGACTTGGTGGCAGCCTACAAGTACATAAGGGGTGTGCATCAGGATCTGGGGGAACAACTGTTCACCAGAGCACCCCAGGAGATGACAAGGTCCAACGGTCACAAACTCCTGCAAGACCATTTTAGTCTGGACATAAGGTAAAATTTCTTTACTGTCTGAGCCCCCAAGGCCTGGAACAGACCTCCTCCAGAGGTGGTGCAAGCACCTACTCTGGACAGTTTTAGGAAACATTTAGTTACTTATTTTGCTGGGATCCTTTGACTCTAGCTGACTTCCTGCGCCTTGGGTAGGGGGCTAGACCCAAAGATCTTACGAATTCCCTTCCAGCCCTTATATCTATGAAATCTATGAAACACGTATAAGAGAAAGCAAATGAGTGTCTCAGCAGAAGCTCCAGATAGATCTCTTGTGTGCAAGCTTTGGGATCACAAATGGATCAGCACAAGTAGGGACCTACAACTGTGTAGAGTTCTACTGCTATCAATTGGACAGCAGATGAGTGTAATTCCCCCAGCATGATTGGGCCTATAATGAATTGGAGTCCTTCACGAATAAAACGGGGGTTGCCAGTTATTTAAAAGCAAATGAGCTCTCTTATAAAAGACGTCTGAAAGGAATGCCTTTAGCAGCATCAAAGTATGCTGTTTCTTTATTCTCTCACCTATGTGAAATGTTCTGTAAATGTACCATCTGCCTTTTAAAGAACACCAGTCACCTACAATGTTCCTGTCACATTCTGTGCATGTTTCTCTCTTTCTGTGGCTAGGCACAGAAATTATACATAAACCAGTATAAGTGATTGGAAACCAGTTCAAATCTGTAACACAACAGAAGTTCAGCGCACATAAACCGCTTTCAAAATGTCTGAAACTGGTTTAAGATAAACCTGGATGGATGTTTATCAGACTGAAATGATTTAGGTTCAATCAATCAGACTGAAATGATTTAAGTTAAACTGGTTTATTGAACTTCTGTCCCAGATCACCTCTATGTTCAAGTTAACTCACAGTCCTCTGGCATCCCAGAATGCTTTGCACCCCCTTGCAAACTCCCTCCCCCTCACAGGGTGAG
Organism: Alligator sinensis; assembly: GCF_000455745.1. Classification (NCBI taxonomy): domain Eukaryota; kingdom Metazoa; phylum Chordata; order Crocodylia; family Alligatoridae; genus Alligator; species Alligator sinensis. The sequence continues at coordinate 4,729,367 of NW_005841856.1, read as the reverse complement.
CAGGCTAGTCTTGGCCCAAGCTGTCTGCTCCAGCTGAGCAAGGAGGTGTGCTCTAACACCCCCTGGCTTCCAGCCAGGCTGCTACAGGCATGTGGCTGCATTTCCGGAATCACAAGTGAATGTCTGTTCACTCACTTATCGGTTCAACCTACTCAGCTTGGACTAACCTGAGAAGACTCAGGCTTTTTGACTGTCTGGCCTTAGCCCATATGACCAATGCTCATTGTGCAACCCCATTTACTCCTTCTAAATAAAACAGCCTTATTATTTGGGGGGTCCTATTGATTTTAGGGTGATTTTTTTTATGGAGGGTGAAATTAACTGATACTGAAAGGCCCACATATCACTGAGCTCACACCCACTTACCTGTCATGAAACTGTTTTTACAGGGATAAATTTCATTCTAACTTAATGCAAGTAGAGTTGGAAGAGTTGGGCCAGTCATTTGGAAGAATATTTCTGTGTGTTTGAAGAGCACAAGTCAAAGTTCAAATTTAGAGGAAGAACAAAAAATATCATGTTCCCATTAACCTGGACAGCACTGGAATTCTGGATTTGCCACACTGTTATACAGAGACCAGTGGGAGCCATACATCTTTAATGAAACTCTAGTTGTCTCTGGAATACAAGAGCAAGCGGCCTGTTCCTGCGGCATATTATTGTATTTCTCTTCCTTGGTCTCCACCAATTAACACATAAAGCCATGCTTAAAGTTATGGCTTTTACAGAGCCATGTGGCTTTATTCAGACAAACTGAAAAAACGAAAAAAGGAAAGGAAAAATTACAGTTCAACCTGGCCCTGTGTGCCAAATTCTAAAAATGGCTTCAACACAGCTTTTTAAACGATCATACCGCAAACTGCACGCTCAGCTCATTAGGCCATAAATTTTAGACTCCCATGTTTTGTGCATCCCAAAACTCTATGGAAACAAATGATTTAAAAAATCTGGACACTTATTTGAGGAAATATTATGCAGTTTTCACCCTATTCCAACAATGCCAGTTTTTGTGATGGTTGGTAACCTTGAGATAGCCCTCAGCTCCTGGGCTCATCACATCAGAATTAAAAAAAACCCCAAAACTTTCTAGCCCTTTGTGCTGGAGGGCAAAGTTCAACCCCCTATAAACCTTTGGAGATCAGTATTTTTCCACTTTGCTTTTGCTGATTTTATTGCCTTTTATTTGCATATAAGCATATTATATTACATAGATGTGTGTGCAAATATATAATTAGTATCTGAACTGTGTGTCAATGCTAGTGTATAGGGTTATATCTGTAATATATCATACAATAGGTTTAATATTCAATAAACAGCATATTATAATGGTGCTTTACCAATCTTTTGTGAAAAAAATCCCAAGCAAAAAATAAATCAGACCACGTGGAACATATATAATTTTACTTATGAACTTAGGGCCCTATTTCTGCAAAGATGTATGTATAAGCTTAATGTTGTGCACCTTGAGTAATACCGTTATAATTAATGGATTGCTCTCTGAACATAGTTAAACACATGCATATATTTTTCAAATAAAAATGTATATGAATACAGCAGATGCTTAATTGTGTAAATGTGCATCTTATTTAGACTGCTCCAACTCAATGTGCCCAACTTTGACCTAGACTTTTTTTTATGCCATCGTTGGCATGTGAGTTCAGTGGAACATGGCCTTATAATGGAAGCACTGATGCAACCTCCATGTACTGCATCATTGTGCCTGTTACTTAATACTTGGAGGAATTATTTTTGTAAGTGTGAAGATTGCCTAAGGCGTAATCAGACTTGCTGGTGTATTTCTGTTTCCAAGTTAAGCAGTAAAAAGTTGATTAACAAATGGCTGATGAATAACTCCATGGGCATGATTATCATTGTTCTTAGACAGGAACCCACCAATGCCTTGCATAGAAATGTTCTCTCTACTGTCTCAGCAAAATAATTTTGAGACAATTGGAGCGCATCAAAATGATACTTAATGTTGAAAACTTATATATCACACTTGTCAACATTTCCCTTCGCTGTAGCTGGTTTATGGCATGATGGACTGTTATCATGAGACAGAGCTCCTAATTTGTAATCACCCATGGAGTGGAACTCAGTCTGAACACTGTGTAAAAGAAAAATCACAAGGTCTGAAACATTTTCAGAGGACTTGAATGAACATGTTGAAAATATTGCAGAATGAGGTTTTGTATCTCAATACATGGAAAAATTGATCATGTTCCACACAAAAATGAACCCCTCCCCCCCCCCCCCCCCCGCTAAAAATGGGACCAAAAAAATCAGATATGGGTCATTAATGTTGAAGTATTATTTCAGTTGGAGATGCTGGTTAAGCACTATAAAGCTTTAACCGTCTAATAGACTTCCAATACCATGGTATAGCTTACTTGTAATAGCTTTTCTGCACAAATGCAATTTTGCATACTTTCTTTGCCTTCCAAACTCTCTTCAAGAATCAAAGTAAATCCAAGCTGTGCTTCCAGCTAGTTCATTCACACAAACCACCTTTCTTCTCAGAAAGATTTCTAGAATAAAACAACACCCACCAAAACAAGCAATATTATGGACTCATCTAAATCAGAAATGGAAAAGTCTAATTAAGTCATTTATTCCATATCCCTATGAATAGAGGTTGATTCGCTATAATTATATTTTCCCTGGCTTTGATCAATCCTATTTTAAATGTTTCAAGTGATGTGGCTTTTATCGCTTCCTTTGGACAGTATTTCATTGTCTAATAGAACTTGCTGTTAGAATTTTTTTCCTGATATCCTGCCTAAATTACTTAACCACAGATCATTAACTCCTACTCCACTTAGTTTAAACTTCCTCTAACAAGCCCTGCCAATTTATGTTGTCGGAAGCTGGTAGTTCATCTATTTAAGTGGAGATTATATCGTTCAAATCTCTCCTCAAAGAAAGCATTCTCCTAAGCATCCTGCAAAAGCCTTTTGCACTTGCATGCTGCATCATAAAGTTCTCTGCAAGCATCTTCAGTTCACTTCCAAGGTCCTTAAGGTAAATCCTTGATTCAGTTAAGATGCTCTGGTGAGGGCCAGGGATCCTAGTGGTAAAGGGGACATGACCCATGCTAGCACTTTGGCATATGATGATTAGTGGTCTCCCTCATACTGGGCAATGCCAGGTGTTCACAACAATGCTCTGTACTGGTCTACAGGCATCTCAAGCTGCATTTCAGGTGTGTGGGTAGAACTTCCTAGGAAGTAGCACAATCAGGGTGGACAACAGAGTAAAGCAGGGTCTGATGGGACTGCTGCAAGGATGGTAGCTTTCTGCAGTTATCCAGCTGAAGATGTCTACGTGAACTGTGATGACTTGACCCAGATGTGTGTCTTCGTATTCACTGAGTGATCACCTGCCATTCACAAATCTTACTTCATGTGGGCTAACTAAAATCCAAATCCAAAGGGTTTATATAGCTATGTATTTTACTTGTTTATCCAATTTAGTCTATAATGCGTGTCCAATTCTTTGCTTCCACAGCGCTGGGACAATTTTAGAACCACTTTTACCCAGTAACCCTAAACGTGCTGAAAGTGAGGGAGGTATGCTCTTTAGCTTCTGAACTTGGCTGTTTTAATTAGCACACATATTGCAGACCTGAATTAGGTAATAATTCTTGAAATTGTGACATTTGCACTCAGCTGTCAAGAACACATATGGATAGGTTCTGCAGCCTTTACTCATTTACAATAGATTCCGGCAGTCCCAACTTAACGCCCATTTATAATTAACCATTGTACCTTTCTTACTGTTTGGCCTGTACTTCATCAGTCCATGTTTAGATAGTTTGCTGTACAGGATTGCTGTAATGCATTTTATATAATGAGTGTAGTACCTGCTGGGCGATGAGAATTTTTTATGTACCATATCTGTAGAAGACAGATGCTTAAGTTAGATCTGCTCCCAACTAAGCTAATCATTCTTATCTCCTGCTTCAACCATGAGAGATGCATTTTAGAAGCTTGTCACATAATCATAGGGGATGGTAATAGAATTCCTGACATATTCTCATTCCCTTGGGATAGCAACATCTGCGGCTGAAAATGTTTTCAAGTTGGGTTCTGTTATGCTTTCTGAAAAAATCTTCAGGCAACCACGATGTGCCTTTGTGAAAAATGTCAAGCTGCAGAATACTGCCTGCTTCTGCTCCCTTTCAAATGACTATTTGGAAAAAAGGACACAAATTATTTGAGATAAACACTTGCTCTAGAGTAGGAGCTGCTGTACTCTTTTGTCCTGCACAGTTGCTGGGATGACAAAAGTGAACATAGTGGATGCCTATTTTAATATGTCTGAAGTCTGTGAAATGCATATTATTTGGGGGTATATTCTGCAACTGTGAAACATTTTGAACCAAGTTGCTGAACTACACTTTCATAAATATAACCTTTTATTTACTCCTTCCTCTTATTCCACCAGGACAATCCACTGGAAATGCATCAGTACTGATGAATATGTCACTGTTAAACTAAATCAGTTGCACATCCTGTTCAAGAAATTATCTCCAGGGCATATGGCTTGGGTGGCTAAATTACTTTGTATAAAAAACAACAGATATATTAGACACTGAATAGTTACATAGTGTAAATCCCAGGTGCACACAGCCATATTATTATTGTTTAATAAAAAATAATAGTGCATGAGATTAGCAGGTAACTGTCAGTATAAAGTAGAGCAATACATGCAAAGCAGAGAAAGTCAAGTAACATCCCTTACTCTGGTGGGTAGCTTCACCTGCTGGAGCAGTCTAATTAAAGACTGGAAGAGCAAATTCACAGCCACATCTTCTCGGAGTAAATTTATCTAGCAACAGAAGATGCGAAACTCCAAAAATATTATAAAATGCTTTAGAATGGAGATTTTATGACAGCCAGAAAAGGGGACCATATTCTCTTCCTATCTACTCAGGACAACCCTTATCCATATCATAGTGGAGAGACTCAAGGGTGTGGCAGGAGAAGTAAGATGCTTTCTACTATTTACAACACAATCTCTGTGTTATATGCTGCCTGAACTCAGTCTCTCTTAGTAATAAAGGGCCAAGCCTGGTGTTGCCTTTTGAATGAAGCTGCAATATTGATAGTTTCCTTAAACATACAGCTACTGGATTTGAATGAAGACATGAGACTCCAAGTTTTGTTCAAGACAAAAAACACCAGGGTATATTTCTAGTTCCCATGGTCTGGGAGAAAAGGATGAAAATACAAAACCCAAAGGACAAATTGAAACTCAATGTGTGGTTTTTTTTCTAACTCTCATGATTACTTAGTGTTTCATTCATGATTTTTAACCATTGGAGTTGGCAATATCAGGAGCCTTGGGGCATGTGTTTGCAATTCAGGACCAGCACATGATTATATCCTCACATTTAGTAGAACCTGTAGAGTGGGAGTCATTACGTAAGTATTGTTTCAAAACCTAGTAACTATACGGAATACCAGCCTGTATGTGAGCAGCCTGTGTGGGTTACCAGCTTGTAACTAATGCCTGTAAGTGGATACTGTGCAGTGCAAGAGTGGGGCAAAGTATACCACCTACCGCTGTGTCTTCTAGACAGAAGCTAATCACAGCTCAGGTGCTTGAAATCACCTCTATAACGGGTCACACTGCACCAAAGTGGACAGGAGAAGTTATGAAGAGAGTATGTCACATGCCTTGCTCCCAATGTAGACGGTGAAGTTTGCAGGCTTGGGTCAGGAAGGCACAACGGAGCCTCTTTAGGCATCAGACTCCACATGTTCTCTAACACAGATCCTATAGCATCTATAGGCTTGTGTAGATGAAATGGGGGCCCGAAACTGAAGCTGTGGGTTTTTAAAAACACTGCTTCAATTTAGGGTGAAGTATACCCCCATGTTGTGCACATACCCGTGCACTTACCTGCTTCTCTGGTGGCAGGGAGGGAAGGGTGAGCTAGCGGTGGGCAGAGTGGTCTCTGGGCTGCAGGGGGGACTAGTGCTTCCCCCCAGCAGCAGCACCGGGCCCTCCCCACTACCCACAGGCACCTGGCTCAGGCAGTCCCGGGGGGCACCTCAGCTGTGGAGGGAAGCACCGGGCTCTCGCACACCTCAGACAGGCAGCCAGGCTCCAGGAAAAAGGCAGGCAGGCTCCACTGCCAGGTAAGCAGGATCTGGGCTGCCGCCAGGTTGCCTTCATGGGCTTCCTGCAGACCCCCTGAGCAGCACGGAGCCCGGTGCTTTGCTCTGCGGCTGTGGGGCAGCAAACTCCTCAGAGGAGTTTTAGTTTGCTGTGCCGCAAGTCATTTAAGGGGCATTACGCAGCCGAATTTGCTACAGTGGCTGGAATTACTGCGTGATACACCACCAACGCATGCAGCAACACCATTAAAGCGTTGCAAAAGCATTTAACTCACTTTAAAGTGTTGTGCACACATGCCCCTTGTTTCATCTGCATGTGGCCTAAGAGAACAGGTCTACACTGGCTGGTTTGATTGCATAGAAAGACTATGCATGATGGACCAGAAGCAAAATATTCTGAAGGAAGCATGACAAATATATGGGTCTTGTCCAAAATCCACTGACTACATGGGTTTTGCATAAAGCCCTATGACAGACTATACACGTAACAGTAGAATTGTAACTAACTAACATAAAAGGCCAGCGCTGTTTGCTAAGATCACAATCAGAAAGGGAAACAACTATAATTCTTCTTCCTGGCTTTTTGCCCACCTCCTCTGACACACTGCAGGAGAAGGGATCACATAGACTTGCTACGTCACTAGAGCACTGTGCCACCATTCCCAATGCATCTGTAATGCAGATCATATGTATTTTGCTTCATTTGGCAGTTCCCCCACTTCACATCAAAGCCTAATAAGGCACTTTGGACGCTGCATCTTAGTTGCAATCATCCCGTTGGCATTAACATTCCAGTCAGAAAGGCACTACATTCAGCCACCTCTGAGATCACCCTATCTCCTCTTTCACCGTGCCAGCAGGGAAACCTCAATGGGAATTATGGCCCTAAGCAATGTCTTTCCCCTGCTATGCTTCCCCCCTTTCCCTGAAGTCCAGCCTCCATGGAGAGCACATGCAGCCTATTTTTATTGAAAGAGCTAAATGAAAATCATCAGGGCAATTATTTTTCCTTGCTATAAGGACTTGGCCCTAGGGTACGGGGATGGCACACACTCTCCTCCATTATTTTATATGCCACACACACAAGCTGTATTAAGTAGGGTTCAGTGGACAGCATGAAAGCACTTGGATTTACATATCGCTAAAGGGCCACTACAGCAGACAGGCCTCTTTCTCTCATGGCATCTGCAGAGCGGTGCCCAAACAGAGCACAGTACGAGACAAGGTGGGGGAAACTTGCCAACTGAAGATCTGCCATGCCAAGATCCAGGCCATTCTGTTCGGTTGTGGCATCTGGCCTAACTTTACAGTAGGATAGAAAATGGCTGAGGAACTAGAAGCAGGCTTTCTGAGATGCCATGCCCTGGGGGTTATAGTTTAAATATTTATATTGTCTCAGTGTCCTGAGAACCACCCTCCATTCCCTGTGTATTTAGAATTTTTTTTTTTTTTTAAAATCAGGACGTTAAGTAGGGGATTTTCACAGTGGAAGCCAGGTTTCCCTTTGCTTCCAGCAAGGACAGTGCACACCGATGCTGACTCACTTCCATTGCTACCTTTTGTCTTTTTTTATGGAGTTCAATGAATCATAAGGTAGGCTGGGCCCGGTATACACTGGCCAGGCCTAACTTGTGACTCAAAACCCACTGAACGACGACAGGTAGAGATGAGAAGCAAATGGGGGGCAAAAATCACAAAGAAAAATGGATGTTAAGACATATCATGCACATCCTATGGAAAGGATGTGAGCCCTTTATATAAAGGCAAATAAACAGATGAATAGCCATTGTTTGAACTTGGACGGTTGGGGGCACATTTACCTATCCTTTCTGTGATATGCATACACTGCCCAGTAGCAGTTTGCTATTGGCACTGAAGAGGTTAAATAGAAAGCTTCTTTTCCCTAGTCATCACACTTGTAAAGGACAGGACCCAGTTCCTACACTGCTATTTTCTTTAATAAAATCTTTATTTGTATCATATTAGAAAAACAAATCACCTTCTACCAGCCCACTGAAGCAGTCAGCAATGTACCATAGGGTGCCCACAACAGGAGGGCTCTGAGGCTGGAGCCACCCAAAAATTCAAGAGCACTGTCCCACTAATAGCTTTGAAACCAAAGATTCTTGAGACCTTCTTAAGTTTCCCTATGAAATTCTGTCATGCTTTTCCTAACCAACCAAAACAACAAAGTACAAGTCGACACAAGTAAGAGAACTGCAGGAAAACCTGGTGCATGTTAAAAAACAAGAATTCCAATGTTGGTGGGCTCCAGAGCTAGACTATTGTGAACAGTGTAATAATATGACAAAGCAACCCGCCTAAAGTTCATACAGGACATGTAAACAGCAAGCCACGACTTCAGAAATTGAATTGGGTTCCTTCTGTGGGGCTGTTTCTTTAGGCAGACCACATACATGATAAAGTAAAGCATAATCTCTGTCTTTTTCTGGCAGCAATCAGCAGGTCTGGACCCTAACACCAAGGAGGTGACAGACAGAGCTGCAGAACTGCAGGCTGCTTTCTCATGCATGCCTTTATTTGCTTATGCCTGTGTTTATAGCAGCAAACACACAACAATTCAGAATCCTACTTTCCCCCCAAGGTTTTGCTTCAAAGCAGCAAGAGGCCTCTGGTTTAAACTATGATTTAAAGTGCACCACCAAAAATTAGACAAACAAAAAATTATATCCTGGATGGTCAAAAAATACTCATCCATGAACTGTGTGTTCCCTCCTGTGTTAAACACTTGCTCCCTAGCTGAGATCAAGTTAAACTGTGTTGTTCTGCGAGTTGTGTAACATCTTCCCCCAAGAGTTGCTGGACATGAAAAGCTGGACATCTACAAGTCCATGGTCCCAGACCAGATGCACACAAAGGTGCTGAAGGAGTTGGCTGATAAGATTGCAGAACCATAGGCTGTCATCTTTGAAGACTCATGGCGATCACCAGGGGATGTTGTGGGCGATTGGAAAAGGGCAAACATAGCGCCCAAAATTAACAAAGGAAAAAAGAAGGATCCAGGGAACGACAGACCAGTGAGCCTCACCTCAGTCCCTGGAAAAATCATGGAGCAGGTCTTCAAGGAATCCATTTCTAAGCACTTGGAGGGGAAGAAGGTGATTAGGAACAGTCAGCATGGATTCACCAAGGGCAAGTCATGCCTGACCAACCTGCTTGCCTTCTGATGACTGGCTCTGTTGATGTGGGGAGACCAGTGGATGTGGTGTACCTTGATTTTACCAAGGCTTTTGATATGGTCTCCCACAACATTCTCCCAGGCAAGCTAAGGAAGTGTGGGCTAGATGAGTGGACTATGGGATGGATAGAAAACTGGCTGGAATATTGGGCTTAGAGGGTAGTCATCAATGGCTCAATGTCTAGTTGGCATCTGGTATTAAGTGGAGTGCCCCAGGGGCTGGTCCTGGGTCTGGTTTTGTTCAATGTCTTCATCAATTACCTGAAGGATGCTATGGAGTGCACTCTCAGCAAGTTTGCAGATGACACCAACCTGGGGGGACAAATTGGAGGACTGGGCCAAAAGAAATCTCATGAGATTCAATAAGGACAAGTGAAAGTCCTACCCTTAGGACAGAACAGTCCCATGCACCAGTACAGGATGGGACCGACTGGCTAAGCAGCAGCTCCACAGAAAAGGACCTGGGGGTAACAGTGGACAAGAAGCTGAATATGAGCCAACATTGTGCCCTTGTTGCCAAGAGGGCTAACACCATACTTGGCTGCATTGGTAGGTGTGTTGCCAGCAGGTTGAGGGAAGTGATTATTTCAGCACTGGTGAAACTTACTCAGCACTGGTGAGGCCACATCGGGAGTACTGTGTTCAGTATTGGGCCCCCCACTGCAGAAAGGATGTGGACAAATTGGAGAGAATCCAGCGGAGGACAACAAAAATGATTAGGGGGCTGGAGCATATGACATCTGAGGAGAGGCTGCGGGAACTGGGTTTATTTAGTTTGGAGAAGAGGAGACTGAGGGGATTTAAGAGAAGCTTTCAAGTACCTGAAGGATGGTTCAAAAGAGGCTGGAGCTGGACTGTTCTCAGTGGTGGCAGACGACAGAACAAGGAGCAACGGTCTCAGGTTGAAGCAAGGGAAGTTTAGGTTAGATATCAGGAAGAATTTTCTCACTAGGAGGGTAGTAAAACACTGGAACAGGTTACCCAGAGAGGTGGTGGCATCTCCATCTTTGGAGGTTTTAAAGACCTGGCTAGACAAAGTTTTCACTGGGATGATGTAGTTGGGGTTTGTCCTGCTTTGAGGACATGACCTCATGAAGTCCCTTCCAGCCCTAATTTTATATGATTCTATGATGTGTATTCCTTTAATTATATCTCTGGATCTCTAGGTGTGGCAAAGTGGGCTTCTCTCAGGCCAGCCATCGCTGGCCTCCCACCTGCCTACGGGCACGCTGCCCACCTGTCTCGCCCACCATGACTTGCTGGAAAATTAATAAGTAGATGTTGATTAAGCGGGAGGCTGCCCATTTCTTGCCCCGATGCCAGGGGGCGCTATCTGCGGTTAAGCCTCGCAGATGGCATCCAGATGTGACAAGCACACCAGCCCCACACTAGGCTCCAGAATCCTCCCCATAGGACCCTCCTTTGGTTCCCACACTCTGGCGGCCTATGCCGCCTTCATCCAGGCTGCCGAGCTCCACATAGCTGGCTCCCCTCTCAGACGTGGTCCCTACTCAGGACCTTCGGCCCTACACAGGCCCTGGCCTTACCTCAAAGGCCAGGCAGGGTCCCAGGCCCATGATTCTGAGTGCCCCTTGTGGTGGGCCCCTGGTCCTTTTGACTTTCTTTGTTCTGGCCCCAGCATGGGTCAGTCGAGGGGGCACTCTACCTCTGGCCTCACTAGCCCACACTCCCTCTGGGTCCCCCTTCCTGGACGTGGGGAGCTAGGGTACCTCACACCATGACTGGTGCCCTAGGGTCTCACAGGGGACTCTCACTTCCCCCTGGAGCAGCAGGTCATGGTGCTACTCCGGATGTTACATTTGACCCATTCTCTTCCTCCTAGTAGTGGAGGACTTATCGGGGTCAGGACTCACCTCCCTCGCTCTGGGGCTGAGCACCCCCGTTCACTTGGCCCCTGGCCCAAATCTCAGCCTCAGGCATCCAGAGACTTATCTGGGCCTGCTCCCCTTGCTTGGGGCTCCACATCACCCCCTGCCTCACTGGGGCTTCAGATCTCTTCCCCTTACTAGGGGCTACACCCTCACTGGGACCCCATTACTCTGCCCCGCCCTTGGAGCGAGCACACCACCCCTCACTGGGGCTACCGATCTCAGCCCCCTTCCCTGGGGCTCCGGGGGGGCGGGGGGGTTACTCCCTGGTGGGCTCAGGTGGCCATAGCCGTGCCTGGGCCCAACTCTCCCTCTCAGAGTCTCACACCCCCGCAGGGCTCAGGCGGCCTTTGCCGTACCTGACCCCACTCTCCCCCTTGGGGTCTCGAACCCCCACAGGGCTCAGGCAGCCTCAGCCGTACCTGGCCCCCACTCTCCTCCTTGGGGCTTGCACCCCCACAACTACCTCCGATGGAATGCAAACCCACCCGAAGGTGAGGGCTAGGGTTAAGGCACCCCTACCCGCCTTCCACCGGGGTGGTAACTGGTCTGGCATTTCCTGGGGGCTCCCACGTCACTGAGAGCCCCACCAGGCCACCCACCCCCAGCAGGGTGCAGTTTTAGGTCAGGACCAGGAGCCTCCTGACCATCCCCTACAGCTCCTCCCTTACCTCCAGATGATACCAACAGCCCTACAGCCAGGTGACGTTGTTGCCTGGCCTCCAGCAGCAAAATTGCCCTGTTTATATGGGCAGCCCTAGGTCCAAAATGGCTGCCCTCATCAGGCACCTGGCAGCTGGCAGGATCAGGCCCTTAAAGTGGCTGGCACCTATGGTGCCCTGCCACACTAGGTACAGAGCATGGTCTTCATGGGGCACAGAACATACTACCCATGTAATGTATATATTAAATAATAATTAGTAACATAGCTGAATGAACCGTGTTGGTGGGCAGTGCCAAATGGAGGCACTGTGGACTCAGGTTGCTAGCAGTTCCCCAAAACATTTAATGCTGTGTGATTCATCTCAAGAACTCTTTTCTGAAATTGGAGATGTGTTAAGGAACAGTCTCATGCTGCTCCCCCCGCCTTCTTCCACCAAAGTGAAGTCTCATTATCTCCTGAAACTCTTGCGAGTTACCTGTAAGAAAAATCGACTGGGAAGATGACATATAGGACAGTAACCCGCTGAATCTCATACATGTAGCGAGTCAACTGTTATACTGTGTATCTGTTGGCATAGCTACAAGCTTAGAAAGAGCATATTTGAATAACGATTATGTGTTTATGTAGGTTACATTGGAATGAACCAAGATGTGAGCTCTGTAGCAAGATGCATCGGGGTCCTGTCATGGTTTTATGATTGCAATAATCACTTCACTCAGTATTTGCTCTTTTTTTCTAACTATGCACCCTCTGTGGCTTTTAAAGTCTTCCGAATCTTTTTCTAGTCATTTCCAGGGAATTTTTGAGAGAGTGCAAGGCATTACTATAGACTTCTGTTTGTCTTTCTGTTACATAGAGTATACAGGGCATTGCATTTCTTTGGCCACAAATAAATAAAAATTAAACAGAGGACAATACTCCATAGAGTCGGGACCAGAGCACTCATCCTTGAAATGACACTTTAAATGAAAAAGCTTTTATTCTTCTATTCTTTCTGACTGTTTGAGGCCTCTGCAGTGTGAGCATGGGATATGTACCATGCCTGTTTGGTTTTTTGTTGTTGTGTTCCCAGAGATAAGAGTTTTGTTTAGTGTCCTAAAGGACTATGCAAACCACGCATGGTGCCTAAGGCAAGGCAGAGTGGAATGCGGCCTGGAGAGTGACAGTGTGGAAATGGACTGCATGAAAGCCTGTTTGTCTTCCAGTATGGGGCAAGGGGCAACACAGAGTGGAAAAAGACTCTTCACTGCTATTATGTTATATCAGACTGTTTGTTGAAAGACTGTTCATTTTGCTTTTCTCTTTTTCTGACGCCCACCCAAAAAATCTAAACATTTAAAACCTCGGTTTGAATAGTGGAATGTGTGTTGCATTCTTTTCCTGCCTGGTGGGACAATGTGTGTGCCATGTGGGATTACTGTGGTAATTATTTATTGACCTTGAGTAATTCTGGGAGCTTATTGTAGGAAATTCCAATGTAGCATATTGTGTCAAAACTTTGGTTAATTTAATATTTTGGTTCAATTAGCAGTTTTTGCCCTTCTGTCTGTATTGAAGGCTGCTGAGGAAATGCTGAATAATAGGAAATGTATTTTACAGGCCACCCTTTCCCTCCAGTCTTCTAAGAGGATTGGAAATAATGATTTTTGTTTAGCATTTCAGAGCTTTCCCAGGCAATTAGAAGAAACTTTTTAGGCTAGTCTCAGAAATGATGGTTCATCATATTGTCATTCTTATCAATAGTTCAAAATGCATTTAAAAAATAGAAGATAAAGCAATAAATGCATTACATCATTGTCAGGCATCCCCCTCCTCTCTTTATTTTTTTTTTTTTACCATTCTCGCATTTGACTGAAACATAGGCATCTTCAGATAATTTCACGTTGGAATTTCGTATTTTAAATTCTGCTATAGAGTGGATATATTTCAAGGAGAGAAACAAGCAATGAATGAATTCCTTATTGCTATTACTTTTGTGAAATGAGGTCTCTGCAAACTTGGCGTGACACCATGTCCCCATTTCCCCATTCTCATTGAAGCTAGTAGGCTACAAAAAATACATACTGGGTGGGTTTACACATTGCCATACGTTAGTACTTCCAAAAGGAGGTAAAGCATGGCACAGTGGTTACTGTGCCGTACAGACAGTGCATGGTTAAATTTCATCACTATGTCGCTGTAGTGGTGCGCTATACCCGGGGAGCATGCTGTTACGGCAACGTAGCTGGAGATCACATGTAGACACATGTGATTGCTACTTTGCTGTAGCGCACCATAGGGTGATGTAGCACATTGCTATGTCACTGTAGGGCGATGTGTAGACCCACTGAGAAGAAAAATCACTTCCAGAAGAAAAAAAGAAGAATCAAAACTTTCCATTCAGAAATCTCAAAATGGAGCATTTGGACATTTTAAAAATTGATTTTCTAAATTTTTAAAGCATCAAATTTTATTGAACTCGATATTAAAATGTCAGTTTAATCCAAAAGGCATTTTCCAGTGAGTGTTTTCTGTTTTGACATTGTTCTCCAACCCATTCTAATGGCAAAGCCCCCGCTTTATAGATTCCTCTCTCCCCGTCCACTAGCTGCCTTCTGCCTGCATCTATTGTCCTTAAGTGAGATGCTTTTTGGCCTTTTGTCTACCAGCTGGGAGGCAGCTGATTCCTACTGATAACAATTAAGTAAAAGCATTTGATGTGATCTAATTACAGATTATTTTAAAATCAACTTTTTTTTTTTAAATTTGCTTTTAAAAAACCTACACAACCCTGCATTATACCAGCTTTTAGTTCCTATCTGACTGTGGCTCAGTAAAGGAGGAATCAAACAGTTCAGCTGTGCTCGGAGCATGACAAAACAGATGCAGCAATGTACAAGTCATGTAATACATGTGATCAAATTAGATAGGTAATTTAATACATATACTTTGTGGTCATTGAAAAACAAACAAAGACCACAAACAGGCAGAGATGTCTGGAGATCTCCTAACAACATATTAGGAAGACGTTGAGCCTATATAAGCAATACCATATATTTGTCAAAACAATACAGATAGAGTGAAACCTGCCATTTCTGCCATGCTGTTTAGCGTAACCATATCCTACAGCAACAATCTGAAAATTTAAGTAGCTGTTTTTTAAATAAATTGTTTCGTGAAACAGGCTCCTTAATTCTTTTCTTGTTATTTGAGGGATAACCTGAATTTGGGTCTGTTTTAACAGTGAAGTTTCCCTGACTTCAGTGGAGAGTAGAATCACAGCCGTGGACTAGGTACAGAGGTTCAAAAAGTCTAAGGGAGATTTGCACTGGCTTTTGCACTAACGTATCTAAGTACCCTAGATTAGTTCTAGAGTGAACAAAACTCATGTTCGCTCTGGAGCGGGGAAGGCCAGAGGTGACCTGAACTGGCCGAGACCAGCAGGCTGGGGGTGCTCACTAGGGATGTAAATTTTTAAAAGTATCTGTTTAACCTACTTTAATTATATTGGTTAAATGGTTAACTGATAACACAGCAGCTCAGACATGGCTGCTGCTGGGAGCCACTCCCCGGCCCTTTGGGGAGGGGAAGGAGGAGGAGGTGGCAAGACCCTACAGACAATACAGCTGACCTGCAGCTGAGGGCTGGGTGGGAGGGAGCACCTGTGAACAAGCAGCTAATTGCTTAATTGACGAGTCACATTAGGCTGCCCTTTGTTTTAATCTTTAACTTCATAGGCAAAGGTGGTACTAGTCTGCCCTTGGCCCTCCCTACCCTTACTCTCTCCCTACATCTCTCCCTCCCAGCCTCCTGCGTTCCAGTTCTTGCTGAAGCATGGCTTCTCTTCCCTCTTCCCCGCCGGGCTGTGCTCTGCCCTGTGCCAAACAATAACCAGTGAGCTATAACCAGTTCTCACCAAACTTACTGGTTAAACAATTAATCATTTAACCTTTCACATTCCTAATGCTCACAGAAAAGGCTGCTGGAAAATGTCAAGCCCAGCTGAGCAACTGGCCACCTCTGATTGACCAGTGCGGCCCCAGTCCCATCCCCCCAACAGTTGTCAGTGGGGGCTGGAGGGGAAGAATGGAGCCCCCTGCGGCATGCCCCCCCCAAGCGGGGGAGTTGGGGCCAGGGATGCACAGCTGTCTGTGGCACCAGGAACTGGGGATAGGTGGTGGTGGTGGGGGGAAAGCAGAGCCCCTGCTTTGCCCCCCCCAGCTTGCTGGTTTGGGCCCAGATTCATGTTGGGGACGGGGGGGGGGGGGGAAACTGCTGCAAGCTGCAACCAGGAGCAGTGACTTTGTGCTGCATGCTTGTCTGCTGCTTTGGGGACCAGGGGGTGGAGGGGTGGGGGGAAGCAGAGCCCCCTGCCACATGCCCCCACCTCCTGTCCTGGATTGGGGCTGGAGCTGGGGCTGTGCAGCAAGGGGGCTCCATCCCCACACCTCACCCTCCCTCTCTCCCCTTCGCCTGGCCACACAGGCAGGAGACAGAGGGTTTTCTGCCTCCCATTTGTGACAGCCAAGGGGTGGGGCTGGCCCATCCCTCACCTGGAGCAGATGAGCACTGCCTGAGGCTCGCACACTGCTCTGCAAGGGGCGCCTGGGATGCCAGAGAACAGCAAACTAAGGTGATTCACTACAGGACCTGAGACAGACATTCGATGTACTGCTCCAACCTAAACTGATTGTGTCTAATACAGTACATCCCCCCGGGTCCATCTTTGACCGGGTTCTGTCATTTTGAAACTGGTCCATGTGTGCTGAACTTATATTTTGCTACAGGTTTAGACTGGTTTCCCGTCACTTGTACTAGTTTATGTGCAATGTCTGTACCTAGCCATGGTGTTTAAGGAGGATATTTTTGACACAAAGAAAGGATGATTCAGAACTGAAGCACCTATTAAAACAGACATTATAGGTTCTCACCTGCAGAGCTCCACAGCCTTTCTGTGACAAGTAGTAAAACGTTTCTTTTTCCCTTGTTGTTCCAACATGCAGCCCTCCAAGCCTCCCTTGTGACACAACTGAACAATTACTTATGAGGGACTTTGCAAGTGTTGCTCAGGATAGTTCTCCAAGGATTAGCATGCTGGATGGATTATTTTGCTGGAAGGCTTGTGAGTTTTGTCTTCAATGGCACAATCCAAGGAAAGAAACATAGCAAAAAAAAGGTATGTCTGCTTCTCGGATCTCTTACTAGGAGCAAAGGCCTACATTCGTCTATACAGATCAGCCTGGATAATGTCAGGAAATACATTACAGAAACAGGAATATGTAAGGGTTTGATCTCACATTCAGTGAGGTCAATGGAAAGACTGATTTCTGTTGGCTTTGATCTTTTTCGAGGGGAGGGGAGGGGGCAGTGATCCTGCAAGCTGAATACAAACAGGAGAGAGCTTTTGATTATTTTATGGGTGAAGGGCAGAGATGGAGCTGTTTGGTCCACTCCCACAGAAAGAAAATAATCCTTGTTGACAAAAATCCCAGGGCAAGACAGAGTTAAAGCATTCTGCAAAGCTCTGTGGTGCAAGCCATCGATCCAGTCAACAACTTGCCATGCCTCCAACATTTTTCGTAAGGCCTCTATGGGCAGGTGGATTTCAGGCTGAAGGAGCCAGCTGGGTGCAAAGCCAATTTTTCAAAACCTTGTGCGCTACGCTGCAAAATATTTTTGTCTGTATAAAGTTCTTGCTGTCTGGTGAGGGTTTTTTTAAACCTCAAAAATTAATAAGATGCTTATAGACTTGTTAGATTCTTGGCATGTTGGGATGCATAAGGACTTATTTAATCAGGCAGATTGCAGAAAGTTGTTTATTTTAGTGCACCTGTTGCTTAATTAGATATCCTTCAACTCGCAAGTAGCAAACACTTTTCTTAGGAGAATGAGAATATAGTGAGATGTGTATGTATAGTTTGGGGAGGCTGGGCTTTTTCATTAGATGCATGTGCTATGCCTAGCATTAAGTGTCCCTTTACCCTTACCCAAGGCCTGTAACTGCTACCACATGAGCAATAATAAATTATAACAATATTAATTGATCAATAGCACAATTATGTTTTTAACCAGGCTGGAAATGTGGAGGATGTTCATTTTCCCTAAAAGGGACCTTGTTATTAATGAAACTTAAATGGGGCACGAAGGACGCACAGGCATTGCACTGGATCTCCAGACGAAAGACGGGAAGTTCTCCTGCATTGTGTAAATGGCTAAGTGAGCTTCTTGCATTAACGCTTCTGGAAGGCATTTGCAATGCACAAGCACACTTTACTGGTCCTACAAAAACCTTGCAGATTCAGTATCCGGAGATGTCGGCACAATGCTCAGCTACATCTCATTTAGCTTTTATTCATAGATTCACAGATTGTGGCTGAATTCACCATTCCCATGACTATTTATTACAGCTTTTTTCAATTATTCTTGGCTGTGACTGTACACAACCTCACCTCACTTTTGATTATGAAAAAAACAAAGGGATGGTTCAGCACTGAGGCCTAGTTTGTACAATGCCCTGAAGTTAACTGAAGGAACAGGGACATGGTTTGCACCCACCTGCAATTCAGGGATAGTAGCCATGTTTACAGGACAGCAGAATCCTGTAGTAATTGGCACTGATGTTCTGCAAGCCCTACAGCTGAAACTCAGCCTAGTGTTGAGTGCTGATCTATGGCTGGGTTATGCATATCACTGAAACTTTACATGCGGGGCACGCATGCCAGCCATAGAGAAACTCTCTTCACTAGCCTTACACAGATCAGGGAACAGCTGTATGGATGGACGAGGGAAAGACCACAACATGAGGTGTGCGATCACACAGGTTTGCCTTTACACCCCCTTTGTATTTCACAAGCACAAAGTCCAGTTACTTATATTTCATGCAACTAAATGGAATGCTTCCCTATATTTCTAAATAATTAGTAAAAATAAGCCCCAAACTCTTAGCTTGGTAAAGAAGCAGCAATTTCCGTTAATTATTGACATTCATTGATTGATTTAGTTATTGATTCATGTGTGGTGGAGGGGTGTAGCTAATTTTTGCAAAGACAAAGGATGTCATTCTGAATGTGCATCGTAGGATTGACTCTTTCAGAAGGACTGTAGTTATTTTAGTGTAACGTTGGTGTGAGCAGATTTGAATCAGGTCTGAGGGTAGAGTTGGCAGGCTCCCAGAAGCTGCCTATCAATGTCCACAATTTTTTATAAACCGTGACTGAGCACAATGAGAATATTGGTATTTGCTTTTCACCTGGACTATAGACAGGAATAAATACTATTATTGACATTTGTAATGCCTGCCTCCTTCCTCACATGGGGTAGACACATGGACTTCAATGGCATTGTTCATTTATACAGGTCTGAGATTTAAAAAAAAAAAAATCTGTAGTGCTACTGATTTTTTGAAAGAGTAAAAAATTCAAGTGGGAAGTATTTCAAGAGATCCCTGAGTCTTTCCTGAATGATATGATAGATAAATAGGGTAAATTTATATTTAGTCATTCTAAAACATCAACTTGTGGGGGGCAAAAAAGGTTTAGAAAGCGCTAAATCCAGGAAATAGAAAGTTTTAGAAAAGATTCTGTCTGTTTGGGGGAGATGTTTATTTAATCATCAGCATCAGACATTTCTTTTATGTGTTTGGCAAATGGTAACCATTTTTTATTCATTTTGATTTGATTAATTAGACCACAATGAAGACATTGGAATAAAGTGGACGGGTTGCTTCTTTTCCTTTTGTTTGAAAAATAAACATTTGGTTTGAGACCACATTTTTCCACTCAGGCACATGAGAATATATTTTCATGAGCTTTGATTTTTTTGAAGATTTATTCATGAAATGTCAAACATGTTTCTGGTTAGTTTTCCTTATTTGCAGCTATGATTTCTTTTTTTATTAACCTGTAGTATTGAACCATGGATAGTTTTCTTTACAAGTAATGACTGAAATACACTGTTCTCAGCTTCTATATTCTACGCTGATGAGAGAGAGACATCAATTCTAGAAGAAAAAAAAATTAACAAAAATCCCATCAAAACAAAATGCTCTTCAGCGATCTTCAACCACACAGATCTTTAATAATTGTTAGAGGTTACGTGTGTTTCTTCCGAAGAGAAATTTCACGCTCTGGATGAAAAAGATACTTGTGATAACATCTATAATTCTCACAAGCCAAATTAACCTACATGAACATTATGGAAGGTATGTGTTATCATTTACAGAGACATGGACCCTAACAAGTCTGCTTATATGCAGTAGTACATTTTTTTCCAGCATTTACTTTGGAAGAAAAACAGATCTTTGTTCTTAAAACTTCATCTAACTCCTGATACTTATTACTCTACAGATCATCAGTCTGTGACATTTCAACTGGTTGTGGAGGAAACGGTTTGTGCCTCCTAGCTGCCTATTCCCAGCCCAGTGAAGGGAGCTGAATTGGATGAGATGATGCATACTTCCATCAGGGACATCTTCACTTCCTTACATTGAATCAAAATTAAGACACAAAGGGTATGTCTACACTTGAAGTTACGTCACTGTAGCGATTTGCTAAAGCAACGAAGTGTCCACGGGTGTCTATATGTGACCAGCAGCTACTTCACCATAGTGCCATGCTCCCCCATTATAGCACTCCACTATGGTGAAGTAGCTGCTAAAAATAACTGTGTGCTGCACATACAGTACAATACAGGTGATTACTGTGCTGCACTTTTGTACTTCCAAAAGGAAGTACGAAAGCATGGCGCAGTAACAACGTTGCTGTAGGGCAACATGTAGAGGCACCTATAGTGCCCAGTGCAGGTCCTAGTTGGTCTATCTGTTCCCTTTACAGGAAGTTGGATGGGGATTTTAGGAAGGAAATGTGTTTAACATGTATCAAATTTGCTTTAAATGATTAATTTCTGCTTGCATGTACACTTCACTGAATGGCAGGATACTTCAAATCATTATAGGCACATTCCCATCTCTTAACAGTCTGAAATATTTATTAAACTTATTAAGCCCAACAGTCCCAGTAGCTAATTACAACAAATGTACATTTACAGAAATAAATCCAAGGATGAAGATTAAATTTAAATGAGTGCTAAAAACTCCTTGACTTTGGAGGTTTTTGTTTTTCTTTCTTTCTTTCTTTCTTCTTTTTTTTTTTAAATTTGTCATGCCGATTTGCAAAGCTTCCTACTTAACCTGGCGATATTGGCACTGCTGATAACAGCAGACACTGTTTGTCTTGGATCAGAGTCAGTATTCTAAGTACATATCTAATTTGTCCGGACAGTTTTAGTCTCTTAAATTAAAATTCTAAGCTTACCAGCAAGCGTTGTAACAACTAATCGCAGATTGCAATTCTGTGAAAGCAGTTCTTAAAGAAATGAAGTTCAGGGCCTTGTACAAAAGTGGTAGGAAGTACGAATGGGTACCGGCAATAAAGGTATTCAGATAGGGATTTCAGAGGATTTTGAGAAGCTCATTAACATTCATTTATTTAAAGGACAAAAATGATTCGGTGTTCTTATTCAAGGGGTAAACTCATCAAGGCTAATGGATTTTACTAACTCAACAAATCAGAGAAATGGACAAAGAGTACTGGTGGCTTCTGGGAACTTTGGGATGGGAAGGAAGCTGCAGGCAGAGCCTCGTTAACTCCTGACGGTGGATTACCAGTGTGCTCATTCCAGAAAAAGACCCTCTCCTGCTCTGATCTAAACTTATCTTGGCTAGAGAGGGTCTCAGGGAGCCAGCTTGATTCTTTGATCCATCCTGGTATTTCTGGTGATGATGTTAATAGGCAGCTTTACGTTGTACAACAGAGACCGAGTCCCTTAGTGGATCCTGAACTGAGCAGGACTGCTTGGGTAGAGAAAAGGTTTTCCCTACCTATTTCCAGCACACTTCCTTTTGGCCTCTTCCTCCATAGAAAGGCCTCCTGTGCCAGAAGGAAGGGGATGCTTCTCTCCCAGCATCTGTGCCAGCCAGCAGTTCTCTCCTGCAAAATAATTCTGTGCTCACAAATTACAACAGGTTTCAGCTCTGTTGCATTTCCTGACAAAGACCCATTCTGGAATCTGGCTTGTGCGTGGGATTTTCAAAGGGCTGTGCTATTCTAAAATGATGCATCGCATAACTCCCCCAGCTATGAGCAGGAGAGGCCTGGGTAGTAATGAGAGCAGGCTGTTTATCATAATCATGAAAATGTAATCAAAACATAGACGATTTGTAAAGGGAGCCCCTAAACTTGCTCATGCCCCCAGCTCAAAAACCTGGAAAAAGTAATTGTGTACTCCCAGCCACTTTTAACATGAAGAACTTCCCCACCTCCAAGCGCTCCGGGAGAATATCTGCACTGAACAATGCAGCGATACATAGACACCCCAAGAAGCAAGGATAATTAAGGTGTTCAGCGCTTTCTGCTTACACAAATCTATTGTTTTTAGTATTCAAGATAACTTGTTTAGATCAACCTAGGGCAAGGGCGGGCAATTATTTTGGGCAGAGGGCCGCTTACTGAGTTTTGGCAAGCCATCAAGGGCCACATGATAGGCAGCCAGGGGCATATAAATATTCATTTTCTAAATTTTTTAAGGTCCCTGTGGGCCAGATAGAATGGCCTGGCGGGCTGCATCCAGCCCACGGGGCTGCATTTTGCCCACCTCTGACCTAGGGTATCCACAGAGCACTGCATTGTGCCATATAGGTGCACCCTGACATCATGGATCGATCTCACAGCAATAAACTTTGGAAAACATAGCAACAGAATATATCATATGAATATGGAGCAAAATCCCCCCCACTCGCCCCCAAAACTTCACCAATAAGCCAGCTAACTCCCTTCCTATTGCTGTAGAGAATGACCCTCCACTTCATCACTTCAGGGAACCACCAAAACGAGTAGCAGTAGTTATCCTACAGTCTCTCTGCGTGTCTCTTTCAGGTGCTGAAGGAGTAATTTATCTGGTCCTAAGTGCACCACTTTCCTTTCCCATGTGTGAGTGCTCCAGCTTTATTAGGGTGCTGAGTTGACAGGGTCTCTCCAAAGTCTACTCAGTTCTGCTGCTGTCTTCTCCCTCATCTTTTACTGCAAAGTCCTTAGTATATATTTAGTATGATCTTCCACGTGTCATTAATAGATGGTGTCTTGGCAGCCTATGCAAGGGAATAGGCTTCTCCTTTCTCACCCATAAAATAATAAAGGTGCTCTTTGCTTAATGCAGCTTCTGACCACAGCACTTCCCAGGTATTACAGATTATTTGTGGCAAAGCCAATGGGAGGCGTGTGAGCTAGATTGAATAGCTGCTTGAATCTCTTTGCAATCCATGGGTAAACATTTCTGTACATTGATCCAGCTGCGTTGATTTGTCACACTCCTAAGCTGATCTGAAATCTAAGAATAGGTAGCAGTGAAATATGAATCTGGGGGGCTATGACCATTTTTACCAACAGAGAATTTGGTCCCATGCTCCCTGCCAGAAGGCTGCAAGAAATGAGGGCTCATTGATTTAATGAAATGATATCTAATGGTGTCATAAACATTTTTGCAGGAAGATTAAGAGTAAATGAGGGAGTTGTGCAAGAACTGTCAGGCCTGTGGATGAGGTTGATTCTACTGCATATTAAAACTAAGACTACATCTACTCTGTAGTCAGAGGAATGACTGCAGTGTAAAGTGGCTCAAGATAGCATTAAACTAGCTAGTTCAGGCACTGACAGAAGTCTCACTGGATCAGCAGAGTGCTCCATCTGGGCTCATTTAGCCTATTTAACAAATATGAGTGCCTTCCACATTTGGTTACATCATCCCCATCTATTTTAGCTCAAGGTTTATGATTGAATCAAGCAGTTTTGAGGCCTGCTCCTGAAGTTCTCTTACATGAAAGTCTTGCATGGTTCACTACTTGTTAGCCCTGCCTCCTAGAGTCATGCTATTTCATGAGAATCTTAGATTTAATTTATTTAAATAATAGTAAGCTTCTAGTCCAGGCAACAGCTTTGACCTATGATCCCAGAAAGTCACAAAGATTCAAAACACCAAGAGGCAAATAAAAAGGGATTCAAAAGTATCTAACATGCTCCTGGATTTGAACGTGGGGTTGGTACAAACGCACATGCAAAATCTCACGTAAGCTCTAATGGGAATCTTACATTTGGAACATCTGCAGGATGAGACCTCAGTAATTCTGTGATGGGCAGGAAACTGATGCCACATTTAAAGTAGATGGGGTCACATTTGCTGGTGCAGAACTTTCATGATTCAGAGAAGTGTAATAACAGTGTGAAAACACGTAAACCGGAACGAGTAATTGGAGTTATCAGCAGAAATAAGAAACAAGATGTACAAAGCAAGTGCTCCAAGCTGAGACGGAGGTTTCAAATAGCATCCTGAGGCTTGAGAGTTTAAAACTGGAAGGCAGCCAATAAAAAAGGACAAAAGGCCTTGTACATAATCATCCTTGCAGCTGGGTATTTATTAATCTTTCGATAGAGCCATTTTCCTTTTTGATTTTTTCCCCCGTATATGTCTATCATTTCTCATCTCCTACCTCTCTTATAAAGTAAATGAAATGAGTGCCCTAGAGAGAAACAAGGAACAACCAACAATGTGTAACATAAATAGCAGTGTGTATGGGTCACCACTACTGTAGGGATGGAAAATTAGACCTGCTCAAGTATGGGAATTTGTCACCCTCTAGTGGATAAAAACTAAAGAAAATCTAAACATGTAATGGAGAGAATCTTCGAGGTGGAGTTTAGTCCTAGAATATTTGGGTGGATGGTCCCAACTTCTTTCCCCATTGACAATTATACATTTATGCATCTATGCAACCCGGGTGTGTGGATATGGGGATAGAAGCTGGCTTTTGGTTGGTTCTGGTTGGATGCATAAATCCCATGGTAGCAGTTCTGGCTCCCAGATTGGTTGGAGCTACTATTTTCATCTGGAGAACTGAGAAAAAACCATTTTCATTCTGTTTTAAGGAGTGGTTTTGTGTGCTCTATATGGGACAAGCCAGAATAATATACTTTGGAACAAAGATTGACAAGTTCATCAAGAAATGATGACATCATGTCCATTCAACATCAATCGTTTTATTTTATCTTTAGTCATGATTCAAGGACTACATGCTTACCTCAAATCAGGATATAATGGCCATTATAATTTGAATATAACAAAGTAAATAATATAAACCGTTAATAGCTTTTGGTAGGTTATCTTTCAGCTGTACATAGATTATGTATGTTATGCCAACCATTGAAAATCCAGTATTTCATCTGTTATCCTGGAGGACATTCTGAAACATGGATTATGTTCCTTGATTTTGCCTCCAGCCTTATATGCCACCCCCTTTGTGCAGTTATACGCTAACAGGAAATGTACAGAAATGTCCTCAATATTTTTGTACATGTGAACATGGGAATTGGGTGCATTTTCATGTCTTGAAAAAAATCAACACTTTTAGGTCTATGTTTAAACTTGAGATTTTTTAAAGTTACTGGATGTGAACCACTTATATACCTAGATTTAGAAAGAATAAGACCTTATTTAAGGAATTTTTCATGAAATTTTCACTCTTGAATGTACACACATTTTTGACCAGCAACATGCTTGTAGGTTCTTGTGATCTTTCTGCACAGAAGTGCCATTGATTGACACAATCATGAATCATAAAAAAAAGAAGGAAGGGGAAATTCTTCATCTGGAGCCATTGTAATCTCAGACTGTTTGCTTTGGGAAGGTATGAGGAACATCTTCAGACTTTCTGTGCAGATTGAACTGATGATATTGATAATGAATAAAATGTTGTACTTATGGAGCTTAGTAAATGGGTGGATTCCTCTTACCACTTTCAATCCAATGCACACCTACCCTGTAAACAAACCCTGTATCTTGGGTTTTCTATTATTTATTTAAGAAAAACATCTGTGCTTCAAACCATGTTTTCTCCTCAGTTGCTAAGGCTTCCACTATAGGATCCTGCTATTCTGGTCTCCTCCAGAGTCACTCCAAGCATTGGGTGTAAGAGAACCCCCTTCTTTTAGCTGTAAGAACGAGTCCATGAGAAACGTGGCTTCATCTTTATGGAGGATCTTGGCATCTGAAGAGCAGTTGCAAGCAATGCTCTCACAGCTGGGCAAACTTTCCAACTCGAAGACTCGTTCACTTTTTGTAGAACATTTCCAGTCCTACCGGTTACTTGAAAATGTTAAATATGTCTGCCACCTGTTCTCACTTCAGATCACCATATGGGGGGGAAATATCCAAAAAGATTTTTTGTTCATAGAACATGCCAATAAATATTAGTCAGTTCATTCTTTTCTGGGTATGTTAATTATGAAATATTTTGTCTCACAGGCAGGATACAGATCTCAGGCAAAAAGGGATGTTGCATTCCCCATTTAGCAATCTATTACTTCAAAAATTAAGATGGCCAGTTGTTATTTATTCTTATGATGCTAACTGGTTATTAAAGATGGTCAGGTATCATCCCAATTGACAATATGCAATGCTACAACATATCATCAAGGCAGCTGGTAGGCACTGCTGCAAGTCAAACACGGACCATTTTGATGCCATTTTGGCATTTTGGCATCAAGTCAAACATGGACCGTTTTGGTTAGACAAAAGCATAGAAATAGAAACCCTCTAACAGATCTGATGGGGGAAAGAAGGATGAATGAATACATTGCCAATTAAACTTCCCTCATGAGCAACTCTGTAGTGTTTTCCATTGAAATACTTTAACTTCAAAAGATAGACATTTGGCTCTAAGCAGATAGTTCTCATATTTACAAGCATCACATATAGCAAAAATCTCCCTTAAAAATGCCTATGAAACAAATAGCAATAAAACTGCTCACATTTGGAATTTAGGGGAATTTTTTTTCTCTTCATTTGGCGCTTTGGAGTATAAGTCAGTCTGACATGGTATTGCAAACAGCCCAACAGTCTAGAATATTATAGTAATTTAGCCCACAAGCAATAGGTTAGAATAATCTGGCTGAAATATGAAAGTGTGAGCCATAATAAAAGCAGTGTGATAATTCAGGGGCTTTACAAGCCACATTTTTTCAGTTAATGAACAAGCAAGTTTTAACCATTACTACTGGGTTACTTGCCTTTGAAGTAGTGCCTTTTTTCACACATCTGAAAAGACTGTGACTTAAAAACTTAGCACTCCAGATACTTCAGGAAACCTCTGAATCTACAGCCCATACAACCCGATGTGTTTGTCAACCGCACAAAATCAGAACAATAAAAACAGCAACACACTAAGGAACAGCAAAACCAACTCATGTTTAAAGAGTTAAATTCTACATGCTGAATTGTTCGAGCAGGTTTTTCCTAGACCTAGTAGGGCAAGTGTCTGCAGCTCCAAAATAAAAGTGGGAAACTGAAGAAAGCTTTGGATTTCAAACATCTTTCAGTGAGGAATTAGTTTAAAAAGACATACGACAATAAGCCATGAAATAAGTGCAGACACCATAATTCAGGGATAGAATATGTTATAAAACTGGCAGGCATCCAGGCTAGAGCCAGGTGCCTGTTTTGGACTAGATTCAAGTGGCCTTAGGCCACCTACAGAGCTTTCAGGTATAATCTGGAAGCTGCTCACCTCGGTGTGCCCTACCTTAGCTCTATTTCAGGTACTTGCAAAGGTTTCCCAGATGGCTGGCTCCCATCCAAAATCATATGCTTTCAGATCGCATCATTTGTGTCCTGGGATGAGACAGGCTTGCAAAAAATACTTCACAGGCTGCTTGCTTTGTTCAGTTTGCAGTGTTGCGGTGCATGGTGTGGTTTACACATGATAGCAGTATATATATATATTGTGTATATTTACACATGATAACAGTATACATACATACATACACACACACACAGACCCATCCCCGCTTTCACACTTGATGCACTTAATGCTGGCTGTGTTAAAAATAGATCTTTTTAAAAACAGGCGTCTCCAGTTGTGTTCTGTAGGTTATTCTCATACCATATTGCTATAGATTATTAACACTGAAAACATTTTGGCAGTCTAATTCACACTTTACCAGTTGTGCCCTTCATTTACTTTTTATTGGATTTCACGCCAAACTAGGAAAATAGACTCATTGGTTTCAATTTCTAGTTCTCAGACACCAACTAACGCAGCAATGTTTGCATTGCCTGTACTTCACAGGAAGGTTCAAGCCTATTTTCATTAAAAATAAAATGATTGAAAAGGTCATGAAGTCACTTCTGGTAAGATGAAGCTTGTAAACAGATCCACAACAGACCAGAACAAGGTGGGGGTGCTACTTTGGGGTCTTTGTGTGCTTTGTAAAGGAGGGGATGGGGCAGCGATCACGTTAATAGGTAACTCCCTGGCAGATGCTTATACACATGCATCACTTTAAGCACATACATAAGTGTTTGCCTGAGTGCAGTCTCATGCTGTGTGGCTCAGATTTTCAAAGAAGTATGAAGGCACCAATTGGTGCTTAATTCCCTGAAACACCTTTAAAAATTCTTGCCTAAATGGAACATTTGTTAGCACGTAAGGTCCAGAAATACTGCCATATGACCTAGTTCCATTCCCATTGAATCCAACCGGAGACTTGCTGCTAATTTCAATAGTGAAGGTTTATAGCCCCAAATGATTTCATTTCCTTACTCTTCCCAACCTCTAGTTCTTGTGAAAATGGAGGAAAGGAAAACAACCCCCTCTCATTTCACGTGCAATACGAAGCCGGGAAATGTTGTCCCAGCAATCAGTGCAACCCTGAGTTGCAAAGTCCTCAGCCTGTTGAAATAGTTCAGTTTGGAAGCGCATAGCAAAAGGCGATAGCTTTGGTTGAAGATTAGCAATGAAAAGAAATTCTGCGGTAGATGAAAAGTGGTACGTTAAGTGAGGTGGGGCGCTCCCTTTTTTTCCTGTTCATGTTCAGCATTGCTGTAATGCTGCGTTACAATAGTAATGCTCCATTACAGCATTACTGCTACCCTCCATGGAAAAGCAAACTCTCTCTTATAGTGAGGTCCAACCTTTTTGGCAGGAGTGCCACAAATCAGCCCCATATCCTTGTCAAGTGTCACTCCACGTTCTTTCCCCTCCCCAATCTTTGGCTCTGATGTCTGCTTCCTGCCTAATCTGTTGCTCTACTCCCTTCTTTCTTCCCTGTATTCCCTGCCTGGTTTGCCGCTTTGCTTTTTGCTTCCTGCCCTGTCTGCCACTCTGCTACCTGGCTTCTTGTAGCCTCCGTATGTGATCAGGGCCATCCCTGATCTACTACAAAGGACACGGAGAAGATACCAAGGCAGAAGCTGAAGCACCGCATTCCTCCATTAGGAAGGAAATGGAGGAAGGAAACAGACTGATATTTAATTGAAAAGGGCTATTACAGATTATTGGTAGGTGCAGTCATTAATAGTTATGTGAGGCAGGCTGAAAGTGCTTGTGAACTTCTTTGCAAGCTAAGTTTCCAGCCAAGAAAGCTGGAAGTAACAAAGACGCATTGATGTGAAAGAGAGGGAAGTTTTTAATAGAAGAATCTCAGGAGCCAGCCAAATAAGCATTATCTTGTATTAAAAAAAAATCTGCAAATAATGAAATTCGGAGGAGAGAGAAGCCAGTTTTCTTCTTTGCCTGGCTTGTGAAATTAGTACCAAATAAAAGAAGAAACACATGGAAAAACGCTTGGAGATTAGCTCTCCCCAACAGTATCCTTTACAAAGTAGGTCTTTCTTCCTAGTACGGTTCATTTTCAGATGGCATTGTCCCATGCATTCCCTGAGTGAGGAGGGAGGTTGAAACCTCCTCGTGGATTTTCTCTCTTGGGACCAGGGTGTTGATTTCTGGAGTTTGTGCTAGTGCAGGTGCTGGCTGCATGTAACCGAGAGACTGGGCTTTCCTTTTAGCACATTATGTGGAAACATTTCAGAAACCAATAGCCGCGTCTTCCAAGAGAATGGTTGTTTGACATGTATCTTTGCGATTCCATAACTGCATAGGGTAACGATGGTGCAAATCACTATTCATGAAAGGCATTTTCAAAGTGGATCTTTGAACCTGTACTGCATGGTTGCTCCTGTGCTGTTCCGACCCATTATATAAATAGAGATTTTGGCATGCAGACTGCACTATAAACTGTATAATTGTTTTTATTAGAGTTCTGTGAGTTTAGAGGTACCTGTTCTTTAATTACATTTGGCACACTGCCAGGAAAACTCTTCTTGCAAAGCCTAATATAGGCCACCCACTATGACAGCTCTTATTTTTCTCCTATTAGTGATGGACATTTTCATTTAATTTCTCCCTCTCTCTGCGACTGAACCCCAATATATGGAATCACAGCTTCTCCCTGTTCGCTTACTAGCCATTGGGTGTGTCGGGCAGTAACTTCTGATATTTGGAACCAGCCCGAATGAGTGGCATTTGCCCATTTTTTACACTGTCTTTGTAGCTTCCTTGGTTTGGAATTTCCCCCATTTTCTTTTAAATGCTGGTGACACTGGATATGCAAGTCAGTTAATCTCTTCTAAAATCTAAGCCTTAGCCTTCAGCAATCACAGGAAGAAAGCTGCAAGAGATCACTCTGTGAAATATCTGTATGTCAGCCATAAGTACCCAGCACAGAGGCATAGCCTTAGTTCTGCTCCTGAGCCCAGATCTCCTGGGTAGCGGGGTACAGCGAGCACAATACTAACATGTCAGCAGGATGGCTGGAACTTCATGCTCAATGCCAGAAATTAGGATGTCCAGCAAGCACAAATAAATGTGTAGAGCTAATCAAATTAGGAATTACACGCTGTGCAATACAGAGAAATCCATGTAAGCAGAAAATTGCTTGTAATATTTGTAATCAAAAGCATTTATTTTGGACTGTAACAGCCTAATGCTCCATGGTAGTCAGCGGAAGGGAAAATGTAAACACAATTTCTTTGATTTCATTGGGAGGCTGGGTACGGTAGGAATGCAGGATCAAGTGCCTTTTCCCGCTGTCGTGATTAAGCAGCTATGCAAAATGAATTTAGGGGCTTATTTACAGAAAACGTTACTGTAAATGGTGGTGAAAACCTATTCCACAGGGATCACTCTTTATTGCTTCAACTTTGCCAGAATTCATAGGATGCAATCCCAAAATTGTGGGTTTAGAGCTCAGTTGAGGAAATAGCTTCAGTGCTAACGCCACGTTCTGAGGCTTCTGCAAACATGGAATTTAACACAGAGACTAGGGAGATGGTGGAATTTCATTCTAGGACCTTTCAGGCTCCTGGGGAATGTGAATTAATGGAGGAATTGCACTAGTTCAGCTAGTAGATATTTTTGGTTTCCATGTCAGCTATAAACAGAATCACGGGTGACACTATGTGCATCTATCCCATGTCATGTGTCACTTCAACATGCGATTAGCCATAATGCACAAGCAATATTAGCTGATTTGATAAACAGTGTGATGGCGAGAAATCCTGAAATGTGTTTTTGAGAATGGACTACCCTAATATTTTCTTTTTCAAAGGAAGTTATAGATGGATTCAAATTCCGTGAAAATGAACAACTCCCCCCAAGAAATATGGACAAAGCCCTTTTCAATACAGATGGAGGTGCTTTTAACAAAAAGTTCTAGAACTAGTGATGGGGATGGAGCCTATATTTTGGAGAACATTTGAACCTGCCCAGGAAAACTGTCTCTTACTTACCCCTGGGATTATGCAGAACTGGCTAGAAACTGGGGGAGTCAAAAAAGGCACAAAGCTGCATACTCCAACCATGCTCCTCCCATGCCCCATATCCAGGCTATGGTGTCTATTAGAGTTTGATCGTTTGGCCAACAAATGGGCCAAGTGTTTGTTGCTCAGGGACCCCAACTTAGGCAGGGAGTATTTCCAAGGGGAGATTCATTAGGTGAGAGCCTAAATTAGTATAAATCAGTACAACAACTGAGCTGTGCTCACATAAACCAGATGAGGGTCCAGCTTCTTGTCTTGTACAACAAAGTGTTGGACCTCAAATTGTTATAGTCCTGAACCATTGCTTATTTACTGCATTGTCGTTTGGAGGGTAACGTCTGCATGTCTTGGGTTGCTCATGTGTTGCTGGAGTAGAATGATGTTAACTTGCCTGAAAGAAGTTTTGTGTGAAGTTTTAGGTGAAGTTAATGGGTGAGATTCAGAGCGAGTGCAGATATTCAGGGAGGTTAGGGGGAGGTTAGATTGACCTAAGACCACCTGATCTAAGGTAAGTTGGGATGGAGAGGGCTAGTGGGCAGAACAGTTTGGGATTGGGGGGCAAGCACGGATTGGGGGTGGGATCAGGAGATTGGAGGCACTGGTAGGGTCTGTGGGGGGGACAGGAGATCAGGGAGAGGGACAGATGGGGTCTACGGGGGGAATTAGTTGGGTCTGAGAGTCTCACAGGGTCTGCAAGGGGGATGGAGGGAGCTGTCTCTCCAACTCCCTGGCATGTGGGGGTATTTTTAGCCCCTGACCCCCCCACCAAGATGAACAACTCCCCTTATCCTGCCCATCTCTCCCCGCATCCTCACTTGCTCGGCTCCCAGCACTGGCACTG
>NW_005841856.1:4691169-4696938 GCF_000455745.1 Alligator sinensis | reverse complement strand
GAGGGCTAGCTGGTTCATGGTGGAGCAGTTGTCTATCTGGGGGAGGAGGAGGGGCTCAGGGGCTAAAAATAGCCAGGTTCCAGATGAGGAGGGTAGGAACTGGGGCTGGGGCTGGTAGCTGGGCTGGGGACGGTACAGTTAGATCAGTCTAAAAAAGCAAACCTGATCTAAGTTAGGTGCATCTCAGAGGTAGGGTTACTTAGATCAGGTTGGCCATTTTAAGACCAATCTAACAGTTCTGAACTTCTGTACAGTTTGACCTAACTAGTTTAAGGTCCATACCTGGTTAAACTAAGTTAGATCGGGTGGCCATTTTTAACATGATCTACCTTCCCCCTAACCTCCCCAAACATCTGTATGCACCCTTGAGGATCTGTGTCATGCAGGAAGCCAAAGCAGAAGATCTCAAGGATCCTTTCTGGAATTAATGTGTATCAGTTAAAAACTGTTTTCTTCATAATCAATGCCTTTAGTTTCAGGGAGTTTTCCATGAGGCCTACTAGGCTCTTGACTAAAGTACTATTGTGTATGAAAGGAGCTTGAGCACCCTTCACTGTAACTGAAGTCCTAGGATGCCCGCCCTTCAAATGAGTGCCCAGCTTCCTGAAGAGTCAAGTCTGGAGTGTGCTCGGATGCAGAACTGGAATACTTCCAAAAAATCTCCATGCTCCTCTTGAATGAAAAGGCCACTTTCTTTAGCTTTAATTTTCTGTTTGTGTATGCCTGCCTTGGGATATTCTAGCTAATATGTTTCCTAAGAGGAAAGCTTTATGGAAACAGTTAATTGCAAATGGATAATTGCAGAAAGTGCATGTGTTGGTATTTACTCTGATTCTTACTGTTACAGTCCTCCATTCAGGGGACAGAAACAACACCATGTGACCTCTGCATCCAATCAAAACAACCATCATTTTCCCATTTTCAGATTTCAAATACTCGCATTAAACATTTTACGGGCAGTTTAAACAGCAAAATTAATGGTACACGTTATCCAGATTGATTTTGAACAATGTGTATATTTGAACAAAATGATCCTGAATAAACTTGGGGACAGAGCAGAAGACTACATCTGTCAAACATGCTATGAATGAATCACTCATCTCTACTCGGTGGTCACAAATGTGTTGTGTGATAAAGAATCTGTTCTCATAAAGAAGCCAAAGCAAACACAATGGCATTTATATCCAGGGCATATTTGTTCTGCATGCTTGTCAGATCTATTGATGTTCATGTGAGTTCTGCATTGAGGACTTTTTCTCACTTCAACACTGGCTTCTCAAAGAGAAGTTAAATGAATAGAAAGGCAAGAAAAAGACATTTTTAATAGTTTTGAATATAAATCAGTTATTATCCCCCCCATCTCCCCACCCTGAGATATTTAGTGACTTGTGACTTGGATTGTCTTCATAGGTAAAGAAGTGTGTCAGATGCACACTCCCTTTTTGGGCAACCCAAACTCATGGGTATGGTTTGAGGCTCTGAAATATACCCTTGCAACTTTTTGCTTGGGGTTTGAAAGAACATATAAAGGAGACAACCATGAGGATGTAAGATTTCTGGCAAGAAGCCTAAGGAACAATATTATGACTTCTTTTTGACAGACCTGAGATGTCAATAGTATCTACTGGGAGCCACTTCTTTTTTTTTTTTTTAAATGGAAATGGATATGTGCCCTGAGACTTTTCAGGGAACTTCTGATCTTTTGCTTTTTCTCAGGTCATTCTTGTAGCATTAAAGAACTCCATATGACTTTGGACAGACACTAGGCTGGGATGGTTTAGTCAGGGATGATCCTGCCTTGGGCAGAAGGCTGGATTAGATGACCTTATGAGGTCTCTTCTGATACAGCAGACAGGCAAGGGAACAAGGTGATAGTGGTCCACATGAAAAGAAGTGAGGGCAGTCTTCTAGCTGCTATCAGAGTAACAAGTTTAAAACCTAACTATATCAAAGTTCAGCTAATAAAGACCTAAAAGGATATGGACCTGCTGTTGGTCCGAGCTGGAAATTATTGAAAAAGAAACAAACTTTTGTT
This sequence comes from Alligator sinensis, assembly GCF_000455745.1. Lineage (NCBI taxonomy): Eukaryota > Metazoa > Chordata > Crocodylia > Alligatoridae > Alligator > Alligator sinensis. The sequence goes on along the minus strand of NW_005841856.1, from coordinate 4,694,903 downwards.
TTGAGCTTCGTTAATGCCGGAAAAGATGTAGGTCTAGCAAGATGCATTACTTTGCCACAATGTATCATGGGGTGAGACTTGTCTTTTCTGCCTCTTCACACAGCAAGTATATTTTCCCTAATTTCTGCTCCAGTGTAATTATCTATACAGACACAGAAAAATGTGACTATCATTCCCAACTAAAACACTCCTGTTGACTTTGATGGAGTCAGGCTTTAACCCTTAGTGTTTAAGATTATATAGTTTTATCAGTTCCCACAATTGCTGCAAAATATTGAATTTGATATTTCCCTTTGTAAATAAAATAAATGAAATGAAGAGAGAATCTGCTGAAAACAACCAAGCATACTGAAAGCAGCCCGACCATGCAGATGGTAAGGAAACAGCTGCATCTAACTGGCCAAGTGTGTATTTTCTCTAATGCGTTCTAATTCAGGAAAGGGCTTAAAGTTGTACTTTACGTGCTTTGCTGAAACAGGGCTTTATTTGCATCCAGGGATTTATTTTGACTCTTTCTAGCAGGTGACAGGTCCCAGAAAGATCTTGAAAATCAGGTAGAGGTAAAGACTGTATCATAATATGCTTAGCAAGATGATTATATAAGCCACTAGAAAATTGAGACAGGTGACAGAAACATTTCGTTCTAGGACCATAGACCTATAATCATCAGTACAAACTACCAGGTGCTTATTCCCTTGCTGTGACATTTTGGTGAGGGAGAGTTGGAATGAGATTTCAGGTAGATGTTCACTGGAAGGACGTCCAACACAGAAGGGAGGTCACGAGGTGAAGGACACTCCTCAAAAAGCTGCCAAAAATGCTATGAACAAGTTCTGCCTCAACTTCCAGCCTCTGCCAGCCCCACTGTCCTTGCCACTTTGGCTCCTGTTCAGATGATTTAGACCTTTCATCCTTTACTTAAAAAAACAAACAAACAGCAGAAAATGCAACCTAGTAAAATTGAATAGGTTATTATAAACTGGAAATCGGTGCTGTACTTCACTTGATAAACGGGTATTAGTGTCTCTAGTGAAAATAGAATTTGGCGTTACTGCCCTCTCATCCAGGGTGACTATCTGCTCATTCCCATCACCTGTCATGACTGTCACCTAGTTTTTTCTTCCTAGTACACTGTATGTTTTTAAAAAAAAATCTGCCTTAAAAATGAATCAAATAAGACTTTCTCCCTTCCTATGACTGAGGCTCCACTGCATGGATGTCTGTTACAGGACTCTCTTTCCCCTCACTCATCTATTTTATGGGAAAGAAGAGTCCTGGTAGAAGTTGCACTCTCTTCTAAGATTCAAAAGCTGGTGTAAGTCTATCCCAAATATATAGCTCGTCCAATTAAAGAGATCACCCTAAGAGATCACTCTAAGCAGCAGTGCCCCTGCCCCGAGGTTTATTCAGGTGCCTGGGTGCATTTTCACGATCAGTAAAAATCATTATTCCAACAAATATTTTTTACCTAAATATTTTTGTAAGAAAAGGAAAGCTGCAGTTTGAAGTTGCGGATCTAATGCAATTTTAAGTAATGGATGAGATGATCGGATTGATCTAAATTCTAAACTTTCATATTCATATTGGCACTGCTATTTCTTTTAAATTCGAATGTGTCCTTGGGCACAGAAACGTTGGGAACCCCTGCTCCAAGCCATTCAGTGCTTCTGCAGCCTCACACCCTTCAAGGGCTTCTCCACTTACATTGCCTCCTTAATCCGGGGAAAATGGCCAGAGTGCGAGTGCCAGGGGTGCCAAGGACCAGCCTAGCGACCTTCCTGAAGCCTGGTTTGGACTGGCGAGAATTGCTCTTTGCCTTATGTCCTGTCCAAGTGGCTTAGCTGGGTGCCTGGCTTGGAGCTGTCCTGGAGAGGGGCACACTGAGCTGTCCTGTGCCCATTACAGAAAGGATGTGGATAAATTGGACAGAGTCCAGCGGAGGGCAATGAAAATGGTTTGGGGGGCTGAGGCATATGACGTCTGAGGTGAGGCTGAAGGAACTGGGCTTATTTAGTTTAGAGAAGAAGAGCTTGAGAGGGGATTTAATAGCAGCCTTCAACTACCTGCAGGATGGTTCAAAAGAGGACTGTTTGCAGTGGTGGCAGATACCAGAACAAGGAGCAATGGTCTGGCTGCAGCAGGTGAAGTTTAGGTTGGATATTAGAAAAAAAACCTCTCAGGAGGAGGGCAGCAAAGCTCTGGAACAGGCTCCCCAGAGAGGTGGTGGAGTCTCCCTCCTTGAGGTGCGGCTGAACAAAGCCATACCTGGGGTGAGGCATCCAGGTTGTAGCCATATTGGTCTCAAGGAAAAGGCAATCAGGACTCGTAGTAGAGATGATATATTTTATTAGACCAACAAGATTTTTGCAAAAAAAATTTCTTTAATCGCAATCTTTTGGGTACAAACACCCTTCATCAGGCACTGGAGAAAAGATTGTAAAAGTTCTCCTGGGTAGAAATGAAAGTTCATATTTCATAGCATTTCACAGAGGAGTCAATAGATGGAAAACTCCTCTGGGCAGTCAGTTGATAGCTGGTATGAACCTCCTCACCTCCTGCGAGGATCTGTGATGATGCAAATGACCTTGAAACAAAGGCAGGAGCAGGATCTCAGGTTTCAGGTGGTCACAGTTGCTTCCTGCTTGGGAAAATATGAAGATTTCATTTTTAAAAATTGGCTAAAATTCGATATCTTCCATGTGTGAGGTATTCAGGTTGTTGCTGCATTGGTCTAGAGGAAAAGTCAATCCAGACTCATAATAGAGATGGTATCTTTTATGAGACCAACAAGATTTTTGCAAAAAAAATTCTTTAATTGCAAGCTTTTGTGCACAAACCCCCTTCATCAGGCACCAGGTTGTAGCCGTATTGGTCTAGAGGAAAAGGCAATCCAGACTCGTAGGACAGATGCTATCTTTTATGAGATCAACAAGATTTTTGCAAAGAAGAATGTCTTTAATTGCAAGCTTTCGGGCACACATTGCAAGCTTCATCAGGCATTGGAGAAAAGACTGTAAAAGTTCTCCTGAGTAGAAATGAAAGTGTATATATGCCTGATGAAAGGTGTTTGTGCCTCAAAGCTTGCAATTAAAGACTTTTTTTTTTGCAAAGATCTTGCTGGTCTCCTAAAAGATATAATCTCTACTACCAGTCCTGATTGCCTTTTCCTTTAGATCAATACGACTACAACCTGGTGCCTGATGAAGGGTGTTTGTGCCCGAAAGCTTGCAATTAAAGACATTTTTAAAAAGAAAAAAAAAATCTTGTTGGTCTCCTAAAAGAGACCATCTCTCCTATGAGTCCGGATTGCCTTTTCCTCCAGACCAATACCGCTACAACCCAGTGCCTGATGAAGGGCGTTTATGCCCCAAAGCTTGCAATGAAAAACTTTTTATTTATATATATTTTTGCAAAAATCGTGTTGGTCTCCTAAAAGATCTCTCTCCTACCAGTCCGGATTGCCTTTTCCTCCAGACCAATACGACTACACCCCTGGTGCCTGATGAGGGGTGCTCGTGCCCCGAAAGCTTGCAATTTAAGACTTTGTTTGTTTGTTTGTTTGTTTGCGTGGGTCTCCTAAAAGAGAGCATCTGCCCGGCGAGTGGGGAGTGCCTTTGCGCGGGGTGATGCAGTCGGGGCTGGGGCTGCCGGCAGCGGGGGGTGGTCCCTCGCCGGGCTCCACAGCAGCGCTCGCCCCGGCAGCGCAGGCTGGTCCCGCCCCCGCCCGCAGGGCC
>NW_005841856.1:4664300-4691044 GCF_000455745.1 Alligator sinensis | reverse complement strand
CGCTCCTGCACGCCCTGCAGCTCTGCGGCGCCGCCGCGGGGAGCGGGGACAGCCGCAGCCTCGCGGCATCAGCCTCGGGTGCGTGTGTGTGCGTGCGTGTGCGCGGCGGGGCCGGCGCGGGGTGAAGGAGGGAGCGGGGTGGGCTTCGCATTGCAACGCCGGGGCAGTGGGGTCCTCGCCGGGACGGAGCGGAGGGAGAGATTGGGTGCGTTCATGAAAAAGAGTCGAGGGACAAGTCAGCCCGCCGGGGAGACATGCAAGCGAAGGAGCGGTACAGCAAGTGAGGACAGGGATCTGTATCTAGTATCTAGGTCTCTAGAGAGAGAAACTGCTAAGCATGTGCCATTGATCTATCCATAGGGTGATGAGGCTGTTATAACTGAAGTTAAGGATGGACTTGCTGTGAATCAGGACAGTATGAAAGTCACAGTATGAAAGACAGACAGAGAGACAGATGTGTGTCTGCATAGATGCTATATCTCTAGCTATATCTCTATCTCTCTAGTAATATAGATAGATATATATGTATCTCTCTCTCTCTTTCTCTCTCTCTCTCTCTCTCTCTATATAGATAGATAGATAGATAGATAGCTGCTATGTATCTCTAGCTATATCTGTATAGCTATATCTGTCTATATCTCTAGCTATATCTATTTATATATCTATTGCAATATAGCTAGATAGCAATATCCATCACAATATCTATCTCTCGCAATATAGCTAGATAGCAATATCCATCACAATATCTATCTCTCGCAATATAGCTAGATAGCAATATCTCTCTCTTGCAATATAGCTAGACAGATAGCTAGATTGCTATCTATCTCTCGCAATATAGCTAGATAGCAATATATCTATCTCTCGCAATATAGCTATAGAAAGATAGGTAGATGTAGTCCAGATATATATGTAGTTTTATTTTGGTTTCCAGGTTGCAAAAGACCTGAGTGTATCACGTTATGCAGTCAGTGCCATTCAGAAGGCAGCAATACCTGTGTAGTTGCTCTGGATGGGAGCGGTAACAAGCCCAGTTCAGTATGCAGTGGGGGCTGGGAAGGGAAAAGCCTGTTCTACCCTGTGTCTGTTCACTGGGGGATTCCCTTCCTCCAGCAGCTGCTTGTGTTTTTGGCCACCAGCCTGCTTAGCGTCCTGAACTGCTGTCATTGATTAACACCACTGGAAGAAAGTGAAAGGCCTTGATGTATTGTTTCCACTGTCTACAGCAAAAAGCAACCTATCACTGGCTACATTTTCAGCATAGTAGGTGCCCAGTCAAATCTATTCGAGACAAGGAGATTAATCGGGGGGGAGGGGGTTATTATTATTTTTGTTTTGCAACATCTGATACTATATGAAAAGGATATTTGTCTTATCTTTCCTTACATTTAAATTTACTCTTTTTAAGGGGAAAAAAGCAAAGTAGACTGTTTTCCTGTCAGAGTGCTGCATGCATTTGTATCTGCAGATCTGAATAAAGGGCAAAATCTAAGCAGAGCTAGGAAGCAGGTTAACAGAGATACGGGTTTTAATATAAGCCCCTGCTATTACTTTCACACTGCCCTGATTCAGCAAGTCCATACCTAACTTCAATTATATAAGTAGTCCCATCACCCTATGGATGGATCAATGAAACTACGCACATGCTTAGAGTTAGGCACATGCTTCAGCACTTGGATGAATCGGGGCTTGTATTCTTTTCAGCTCCCCAGATATTTTGAATTAAACATATTTTTCTTCACATGAAATATCTTCTTTACAGATTCATGAGTTTTATTCAAAACAGTAAACCTCTTTGACATTCATTTAGTAAGGCTGAGTAAACGTTCTTAGATTGACCGTAAGCTCTTTCTGTTGCAGGTCCATTACAACTGGAAACCCTCTCTAATCACGCCAACCTCAAAGAGGGGAATTAATAAATTAATCCTTTAATCATTTGAACAAGCGGCAGGACTGTCTACACGGTCTCAGTTATGGTTAAAACAATATAGCCCTTAAAATATTTGTTTTAGGGGAAAAAAAAAACATTCTCCCCGGTCGACAGCTATTAATGTATGGGGAGGGGTGAAAAAAATCTGTAGACTTGCCCTTGATGACAAATGTCTTTACAAGATTGATTGTGGGAAAGTTTGCAGCTATTCTAGTTAGTCTGTCTCTCTCAGTGGGGTGCAAAGGAAACAAATCCTGTTTTAAAGTCTGTGACTTAGGTGGGACTAACGAGTTGCTTTGCACAAATTTCTGCATACGTACAGGTGTACACCTCGCCTGTAGGTCCTCAGTGTCATTCATAAATGAGAGAACTCTTCTTGCCATAATGGAAGTCGGCTGTTGAACATGACACCTACTTTCTTTGCTGGTTAAAAAAGGCTGATGGTTAAATATTTTACCTTTCCAGATTACATATTTGTGACACCCATCAAAGTGGATTCCAGTGGATCGTACATTTCGCATGATGTTTTGCACAGCACTAGGAAAAAGAGATCGACTCAGAGTTCAAAAAGTTCCTTGCACTACAGATTTTCAGCATTTGGACAGGAACTGCACTTAGAACTGAAACCTTCTACCATATTAAGCAACAGCTTTATTGTCCAGGTCCTTGGGAAAGATGGAGTCACAGATTCTCAGGAACGTGAAGTTGACCAGTGCTTCTATCAAGGATTTATAAGGAACGATAGCACCTCTTCGGTAGCAATATCTACATGCGTAGGCTTGGTAAGTGTTTCTTGAAAGCTAATTTATTGCTAGATTTTCATAAAAAATAAAGCGCATGAATTGGATGAATTGATCAGATTCTTGTTTCATTTAGGATATTTTTGCATGTCATGCACACATGATGTTTAATGTCAACTAACATCATCAGCCATCACCATTAACAACAGTGCCTCAATTATAGGCAATACACTTTGTCATGTCACCAGTAGTCTATGGATCACTATTTTGAGGGGAAAAAATGTTGGTAGATATACATTAATTCAACCATGGGACATTTCATTCATCCTCAGGACAGTCATGATATTTGCATTATGCAGTATCTAGTTGTTCTTAAAATGTAAATGCTTGTTCTGCAATTAAAGGGCAGTCCTACCAATCTTTAGAGAGAAGATTCCTCATGTAAGGAAGGCTTGCAAGGTCAATCCCTAAGTTTATGAGAAAATAAACAAGGTGTATATGATTGTCCAGGGTCTAAGAGAAGAATTAAGTTCCAGTTCTCATTGAAATTCGATGGGAATTAGGTGTCTGTCCCTTAGGATCCTTCCAGCCTACACTGGGAAAGCAATCAAGTTGTTTCAACTCTTTCATGAATGCACCAAATATTATGCCTACAATATTTGCTGTTTACTTCTGGTGTTCAAATTCATGAAGACACATTACTAAGAGCAATGCCTTTTTTTTTCTACAATACATTCTATGGTATCTTATTTTGAAGGAAGCTTTCATTGATTCCTTGGTACAATGCAGAAAGATCATTCACAGATTTAAGTAATCACTGGAAGCCTCTTGGATAAAGATTCCCAGCTTTTTGTGCAGTCATGCTAGAAGAATGTCTAGTGTGCATGCAGGGGGAAGTGTGTATCGAAGCAATAAGATTCATGGTGGTACAGTATGTGGGGATGTGTTTCTTTGCGGGTCTCAAGCCCGGGTCAGGTACTGGTTGATGCTTCACATTTTTTTTTTTATTTGGAAGTATATTTGGACATATGATTACTACTATTGTATGGCCAGACAGAAGAAGAAGGGGTTTGTGGAAAATACTGTTTCATTTGAAATACTTTTCACACTGGTTCCTATTGAACTCCTAGGAGAGGTTGGTCCACTATGAAGAGCCATAGGGTATTGTTGAAGGCTTCTTGAAATGGTCTGGATTATAAATTGAACGTCATCTTCTCTGCTGGTAACAGCTACTGGAAGGTTTTAACATCTTCTTCTGAGTATCCCCATCTAGTTGAGACTAAAACTTTTGGAGAAGGTCCTGAGATTTGGAATGAAGCATTCATTGTTTTATATTTTATTCACATGATGATATTATTGACTGCTACAAGGATATTTAGTATTGACTGCTATAAAGATCTTGGCTTTGTTTTGAGTTGTCTCCTGTTTGTGAAGCTTGTTTTCCTGACCGCTGACTTTTTATACTTGTTTGAAAAACTGGATATGCTTATTATATTATTATATTTGTAGTTCCTCTGAGCTAGCTACTATATATATACACACTATGATATTTTGGAATATTAAGAGTTGTTTTGGTAGGTTTTCTTTTTAATATTTCCAGGACTAAGTAAAATAGGATTTCAGCACTTCGTTTCTTTCTCTGGAGAACCAGGGTTCAAGTTTGCCTTCAGTTTATCTAAACTACAGAGAAGTTGAGTTTGTTAATTTTAACTTACTCTGAAAAGGATTTTTTTTTTTTTTTTAGAGGAACTAAATTAGTCTAAGTGTAGTACAAGCCAGTTTATAATGAGCGAATCTACCTTGCCTTCTGCTTGACTTCAAGCTAACATGGATACCTATGTCTTTTTGGTCTTTTACCATTGTCTCACTGTATAAATCAATGCAACTGTCTGTCTGCTTAGGAGAGATGCAGGATCTGAACAGAAGTGAGCGAATAGAGTTGACTGAACAAATTTATTGTGGCAGAATTTGGAGAGTGCTTTCCAATGCCAGCTGTCTCAGGCTGTTACCCTCTCTTACCTAAAGCTGTCTTACAAATTAAGAGACATTTTAAGTTGACAGTCAGATTCATTTTAATGCATACTCTGTAATTATAGATTAAAAAAAACTGCAAACAAACTCTTCTTGTTCTTTTTTCAGCCTTTTTACAAACTTCAACATAACATGAATGTTTGAGGGAAGGGGGGGACCCAAAAATATTCTCAGTGCAGAAATTTACTACATTTTTCTGCTCTAAAAATATGCCATTGTCTGTCTGTACAGACAACCACATTATTTTTATTGTGTTCCAAATTCAGTAATCATATGTTAAGTCTGGACACTTTGCTGTGATCAAGGGCACCTTGTGAATAGCCTCTATATCCTCTTTGCACCAACTACTTTTGTCACTTGGTTGCCCTTCTTTCCTATCCCCTTTGTTCACTGCCGTTAAACCGAAAGTGGTGTTTCTTCTATATGGTTGGCAGCACTAATCTTTCCATTGTTCCTTTCATTAGCAGTAGCTTCTCTACAATAAAACAGCAGTGACCCATTCTTTCAAGCTTGGAACACCACAATGTGATTTGGAAGCAATTGCATTTCAATACACTACAGGGACTCTTTGATCTAATTTTTTGGATGACCTAGAGTATTCAGTCATTCAGCCGTCTGTTATCTGCCATTGCCTGCAGAGTAGACTTTGGGAGAGAAAAGATCTGTGTGGCTGTTAGGCAGAGTGACCCTGGACTAACACTAAAAAAGGAACAAGGATCTGTTGCTTTACTGTAGACTACATTGAACTCTATGTATCTAAATGAAACCTTGGCCTATAGTTTGGTGTGACATAAATAAAAGAGTATTTGAGCCATGCATTTTTTTCACACTTGTTTGTAGATTATGTCTAAAAGTTGTGTGTATTAAAATCAGCAGAAACACTTGACTGTAACAAGCAGGATTTGATCCAAGGTCTTTAATTGGAAACAGATTTCATGGCACTGTGATCTATTCATTTGGCTAATAGATATCCCAACAGCTACACAGGGTTGTTTTTTTATTTTTTATTTTGCCATATATGGGCAGCTTTTATGGCTACCCACCCATACATTGTTATCATAAAATACAGTGTTTGGATATTTAGATGCTTTTCTACTTGCACTACAGCTTCATTGTCATGGACAAAAGTAAGTTTTTCTTTCTATTTGCAAGTGAAAGACAGGTTTCTTTGTTGTCTTCTGACCAGTTCTAGGGAGAGAAGTGTATTACTTCAGGGGCTGCATCCATATGTGTCTGGTTAGAATATTTTCTACTGACATAGGATCACCAACAAGATTGCTACACAAGAACACTTAAGACAGATCTTCCCACACATCTGTATCTGTCAACTCCATAAAAATGCCACTGTCCCTACTTTAGAGATAAGATATTTGTATATCAGAAGGCTTATTATGAGTTATTATTGAATTTCCACCATTTACAGTTTCCTTGGTATACATTTGTACTTAAAGGATTTAAATTATTGCCCAGGGCAGAGTACAAGAGAACCAAAGAGTTGTATCTCCTACCACGTGGCCTAGTGTCATTTTTAATATTCGCATATGGGTTTATGAATAGAGCAAACATATTTTACCATCAGATAAGATCCTTCCACATAAAGTTAAACTGCCATAGAAGAGATATGCTATTATCCTATATGTGATGCATAGACAGTAAGGAAAGTTGTGGGTGAGTTACTTATTTGTCAACTTTTGTGAGAGTGTTATTTTACTGTGGGAGCTGGCATATCGAATACAAGATAAATATCAATGGATAAGGAATTCAGAGAGAGCAAGCAAATGACTAAGGTAGCTATTAGTACATGAATTACAGGACCTCTCCTGCAGTTGGTCATTTTGGGTCAGACCAAAGCCAATTACAGTCAGTGGAAAAACTCTGTTCGTTATATTATTATTCAACGTCCTGTCTTTGGGTCAGATACAGGCGTAAGCTAGTGTGGGATCATTGAGTTTAGAGAAGTTGCACCTGCATACACTAGAGCTGAATGCGTGCCTGTTTCCTTTGTATCTACATACCTCAGTTATGGAGCAAACAGCTAGCTTCAGGCATTATCTAGGGCCCCGCTTTGTTTTTGAGAAGACATGATTGAATCTTTCATTGTAAGGGTCCTCTTTGCCTTGTCTCAAGCTATATTGTGTCTGTTGGTGTCTAGTCAAGGGAAAAGAAAAAAAAGAGGAAAGGATGAGTCATGTTACACTCACTGAGCTGTCAGAGGAGTCAACGAATAGGAAAAGGTTTGGAAATAGCAGCATGAGATCCACAGGAGACATGTTAATTCAATGGGAGTTGTATGTGTGCGTTTCTGAGGGCAGGGCTTAGTTCACAGTATCAAAGCAGCCACAAAATTAATGCCTTTTAGGCCACCAAAGAGGAAGGCAGGCAGGGAAACACATGTACCTACCATTCTTCCTAGTCATTTAATTGCACCCTTTATTAGCACTGAAGTGCACTCTCAACAACATCTGTCATTAGTAAAATACATTGAAAGAATCATAAGGCACTTCCTCAGGCAAATGTCAGTCCAAGTAAGTAGGCCAAATTCTGCTCATTTACACTGGTGTAAATCAAAAGTAATTCTACTGGTTTCAAGGAAGTTTATCCCAGTATAAAAGTAAAGGAAGCTTTTAGCCCTGTGGGATTTGAGCAAGAACTGAGGTTTTGACTCCTTCTGAAAAATATTACTAGTTTATCCAACATATCAATATTTAGATACTGTAATTATGGTGCCATTACACCAGAATAGAATGAATAATTTGAACTGTTCTTGAAATAAAGACCCTCTGCTGTTTCTGAATTGCTACTGCCTCGTATCCCGGAATTCATCTGTTACTATAGTAGGATGAAGAAGTAGGAAAGCAAGTCTCCTTTTCACTTTTAGGAAAAATCTTCCTGCCATTGAGAAGAAAAGAACATGCCTGAAAACATTTAACATTTAGATAGGGAACTACAGCTACTCCTTGCTTAACATCGTAGTTACGTTCTTGAAAAATACGACTTCAAGCGAAACAACGTTAAGCGAATCCAGTTACGTCACTGTAGTTACCTACTAGCAGGCAACGCCCGAACGACGTTATGACCAAACACTGCGCGACTTAAAACAAGTAAGTTCTCTAATAGATCAGCGTTGTAATAATGAAACAACGTTAACTGGGATGACATTAAGTGAGGAGTACCTGTAGGTATTATAGTTCAGGATTTGGTCCTGCACTTGCTGACGGGAATGAGTTGAATGTCTGTACCACCAAATGGTCTTCTCCATCTCTGTGTGCTTAATCCCCTTTTTGTTGACTTCCAGGTGTACAATCAGGCTCCATGAATTCACTACTGTCTAAGTGTTGCAACAGAAGTAGTTGAGGCTAGGGATTAGGGAATGGCTGGGCTCTTGAAGGCATTTTAGGTATCCTTTAGTTCCTTTGAAGTAGGTATGGTTCTACAGTATTAACTTCATTGTGGCATGTCATTGGCAGAGTCATTCATAGATGTAGGAGCATTTGGCTCTACAGGCCCCAGCCTTTCCTCAGCTTCCCAGCTCCACTGCCCAGGCTCTGCTGAGGTAGCACAAGGATAGGGAACAGCTGCAGTTCCCTAACCTGGGGGCATTGGTAACATATATAAAAGAGCAAGAACAGCTAGCTCTTATGCCAGTTCACCCTGCAGCATCTGCAAGTGTAGAGGGCTTGGTAAGAGCATGTCTGGGGCATAATGACCTTACATCAGTTGCAGATAAATGGCAGATGATCCACTGGGGAAAACAGCCAGATTTAGCTGGTCTAAGTAACAGTAGGCCAACCTTAAATCTAGCCTCAGGATCCAGAAACCAATCTGTTTTTTAAACCAGTTCCACCATCCTCTTCCCTTAGAGAGTCTGGCTTTAACTTCTGATTCACTGGAGGTTGACCCATATCCATTTCTCCAGCTACTCAGAAAACAGTAGTGTTTCTTTAGCTGTCACAAAGACTTCCCATTAAATTTGGTTCCCACAGTTATACAGGAGATTACACTCAAATGCCATAATAAAGGTCAGGAGAGGATGATCTGTCTGGATGGGGACTTGACCTCCTGATGACGGGATGTCTTTGATGTAAATGAGGATTTTTATTTTAAGCTGCATTATTTTGACTTGGACTATACTGATTATACACAGTAAGACCTTTTTTTTTTTTTTTTTTTGTATCTTCTCTTGATTGTAGCATATGTTGGACAAATTAAACATTCCACTTATTCGAGTGGCAGTTTCTGGAGGCTACACTGAACATCCATCTGTGCTGGGCTTCATCGCCTTCCCCTTCAGAAACTGAATTTAGTATTGTGGAGGGTGGCAGATTTGCAGAATTGGAGATGAAAGGCCTGTGTTTACCCAAAACCCAATGCCAGCCTGGGAAATAGGAGTTCAAGCACCCCCATGTTCTAGGACTGTTGAAATGACAGACGGCGGTGGAGCGGGTTGAAACAACACTTGTGCATTGCTCTCGTCTCCTGCACTGCGGCACATTCCTTTTACTGTAAGAAGATTATGTAGTGTCTCAAGTCTGTCCCTTGGAGCATGAGCAGGCATTTTCTTTTTCTCAGGCCATCATTCCTTAGCCATCCTGGCAAGCCACGACTCCAATTACGATGCCAGGTGGTCTTTTTTTGGTTTGTTTTTGATGATTTGAGCACATCAACTGAGTTGACAACATTGTTTTGTTTCAAAATAAGCTTGACAACAGAGGTCGTGACCAATCTGGGTTGCTACAGTGACTTCCTAAGTCATTCCATCTTTCTGGGACTTAGGTTCAGTCATGCTTTATTTCAGGAATATTTACCATTGCCATAGATTCTGTTGGCAGGATATTCATAGCGATACTCAGCTTGTTCGGGGCACAAGCTGTTTTTGTCTTATGCAAGTATAGCACTTAGGATAGCAGAACCCTAGGCCATCATTGTGCTCTCTGGGCACTTCGTGATACAAATAATCAGCAATCATTATTTCTCATAACTTCTTTTGGAAAAGTCTGTTCCCATTATGCCCTACTGACTTCAATGGAGCTGTGACCAGATCCGTATCTGAGAAGTATTTCTTAACCTCTGCAGCGAATAACTCATGAAGCTAACAGAATATCTTTGAAATACCTTGTTGAATCGACTCGCTTGCACCCTTCCTGTGACGAGGGTTGCACACTGAGCTTGAATTTGCTGCTTCGTTGAGCAGCCTAGGCTAACGTTGGAGTTATAACAATTTATCTGCGGGTGACACAAGTAGTCTGTGGAGCTCAAGTTTTTTTTCAAAGCATGGCTGCTCCAGCTAAGGCAATTAGAGAGGAGTTAACAGGAGGGGAGAAGTTGAGTTAGTTCTGCAGTGAAAACAAGATCAATGGAGCTATATTGATTGACATCAGCTGAAGATCTGACTCCTTATCCTTTTGTATCCTTACCCTCTTTCCTTTGTATGGGGAGAGCTCCAACTAGCTGATAATACCTCTTTAAGAAAGCATATCTGAGTAGGACTTCCTTGAATGAATACCTTACAAACAGGTTTTCCTTTGCCTTTCTAATTATGGAAATAGAAGCAGGGGCTTTGGTTCTTTTTTGCCTTTTCTTATCCGATGTCAACCCAAATTCTATTGCAACAGGTTTACCATAAACTACAGTATGCATTTTCTGTTAATTTGCACTGACAGTGGTTTGACCAGCCAGTGATGGTTTGATGAAAGAACAACTATTTTTTTCTTACAGCATAGCATCAACTTAATCATAGATGAAACAAATATAAGGAAGCTTGAAATCATAAGAGCTTTCATTAATGCAAAGTTTCCCGCATGGAAATCTCAAATCAGTTTACCAACATTCATTAATTAAGCCATAACAGGTACCCATGATTTAGATATGCAATTAAAAAGGAGAGCATAGCCCACAATCCTTTGAAAAAAAAACCTCACAGGACACGTCAATAATCTTCTCTGAAATCAGATACTGAGGGCCGGAGAAATATTAGCCAATCAGATTATATATGCAAATAAATGAACCTTGATTGGCCACAGGTGAGTGCACCAAACCAACTATTGCCCTATGACGGAATTTGGAATAATTTTCCTGAACTTGCACTTAACTTTAAAAATGTTTAATTAATTTATATGTTCTTAACAGGTGCATATTACAATAGCGTAAGTGAAAAATTATTTGATGGTAGACATGAGAATCAGGCATGGGTTGCCTGTGTGAGGCATTTGGTAGTTTGAGTTGATCTTTACTGGAATGATGGCTGGCATGTGAGAGCAGGATTGCTTAATCATACCCAGTGCTCAGGTAAGAAAACAGAGGCAACAAGATGATGTGATTTACACATCCCAGGCATGGGATGTTGGTTGGGTTTTTTTTTTTTTTAACCATTTTGTGGCACTTACATGCCATTCCATTAAACTCTGCCTCCCCCACGCCCCTTTGTTCACAGACCTTAAGTGCTTGTGGATTTAACTTGTGAGATGTAGATCTCTCTCTGTGTTCACAATGGAGTTGCTTTAATACTTCTGGTTGCCCTATGTCTTTTTAGAGAGCCCTTCTCTATCTCAACGTCTTATAAATATTAATACTACTTCCCATTGAACCTACAAAAATAAACTAGACTAACACTAATTTTTCACTCCTGGTTTTGCAACTGATAGCAGAACACGGCACCAGTTCATTTAAGAGTGCAATATATTTTATGATATAGAATATATCACCAGATCCTGAAAATAAAGTGTGAAGACAGAATACCAAACAGAGGTGCTGGAGCACAGAGGACTGACACACTTAGAAACCACTAGCAAGAAGAGGAGGTTGTAATGGCTCAACCATGTCAGGGGAATGGGGGGAGACTATATTCCCAAGAATATTTTGTACAGTGAGATTTGAGACAGCTGTAGAAAGTTGGGGCACCCTACATGGCAGTACCGTGATGTGTGTGGGAAAAATGTTATGAACTAATTCAGCATCAGGGTAGGAAGCTGGGAGAAGCGTGCAGAATCCCATCCGATCTGCAAGGAACGTCTGGCACTGGGTGCAGCACAACATGAAGCGGCTTTGATCCAGAGGATGGAAGCAAAGTGAGAGAGAAGAAAGCAGTATGGTGTAAACTTGGACTCCAACTCAGACAACATGGATCTGTGAAACTTGTAACAAGCTATGTCACTCTCAAATTGGGCTTGTCAGCTGCCAGCAGATTCATCAGGTACCTGACTAGACCTCTTACATGATCCAGAGGATCGATGGTTGTCTATCATCATAGTTTGTGTTTAACAGACAAACTCCTGAAACATCAATATTCCGTTTTTCTGCTACAAGATATAATCTTTATAAACAATTCCAGAAAAAAAATTAGATTTCCCAAGTCATCAAATTAAAAACAGCTCTGGTTGGGGTTTTTTTTTTTTTAACACAAGTAATTATGCTTAAATGAAAAGTATGAATTCTAGTTTAAAAATAACTCTTGCTAGATCAGACTTGCTTTATGTACCACATCCCCATTCTTCCTTTCTTCCTTTCTTTCTTTTTCTTTTTTTTTTTTTTTGGAAGGAAGTCATTATTTGAACCACAAGTTTTAAAATTAGTTTAACCCTAAACCTCAGGAAATGTTTAAAGTTAATATTGTAATTGGAAATATAATACTGTAGGCAAAAATGAAAATGGTTACGGTAAGGAAATCTACAAATGATGCAAAATAGAGGATGCTGGGAAAGGTTTTGATTTAAAAAAAAAAAAAGGCCAAATGATGCATAGCACCTGTTACATTCTAGGACTCAGGCAGCATGTATTGCTTGTATTGAACACATGCATAATATTGAGATCAAAATTGTGTAGCTGTGATTACTGGTAATGCCTGAGCCAAAGCCAAGTGAAATCAGGAAAAAGACATTTGTTGATGCCAATGCCCTTTAGATCAGATCCTACCACAGGGGAAAAAAATAAGGTGTATGGAGATGTGTAGTGCTTCAAGGAGTAAGATGATCGTGGCAGACTGAAAGGGGATTTTATCATTATTTCATTATTATGTGGCTCAACAGTCAGCAGAAACATGGGGGAGGGGGAGAGGGAAGGAAAAGAGGAGACTATATCGCTGAGTCAGCAAGATAATCAAGAAGGTTGGTTTCCATTGAAAGCCGGTCGGTTTTGGCTTTTATAAGAACCTTGTAAATAACCCAAGGTAGCACCTTATGCTCAAATGTCATCCAATCCAATGTCATATACTAGAAAAATAACTAACTGAAGGATAAGGAAACCCATCTGCAGACTGACCCCATCCTGTCCTCAGGGGCTGTTATCACTGGTTAACAGCCAGAAGTGAAAATAAGCAGGAGGTCAGCCAGCTACCCAGCAAACCAGCTGCTACTGCTACCATTTTGAGACTACAGTGAAATGTCTGGCACCTGCCCTGCAGCTGCCAGATACACTTCAGTGCTTTGTTGTCAAGTGCATTGACTCTTCCTGGCTGTGAGAGCATAAGGACAGTGGGAAAAATTGAAAGGAAGCACACTGAGAAGTCAAAAGACAGGAAAACAAAGAGCAACACAGCTGGATTGTGCCCAACTCCTGAACCAAGTCCCTTCTGAAGGACAAGACCTGAACCAAGTCCCTTTGAAGTCAATGGATCACACTGCGATCACTGTTGACCTTCATGGCTCTGGAAGGATACCTCAAGTGTAAACAGGGCAATGAACAGCTTTGCCTCCTTGTGACTTTCAGACAAGGGATGGACATAAAGTTCTTGAGGACTACCTAAGACCTTATTCGGCCTTAAGGGACTCAGGGGAAAAGTAGGGCACAGCCTCATGCATCTTCCACCCCAGTAAATAGAGGGAAGGGCATGTGACATCTGAAGAATGTTGTCGTTCTTGCATTGTCCTGCATGCCAGGCTGCTCTTGATGACCATTTTGCAAGCCAGAGGCATAGTATGTCCTCAGAGATGGGGTGCCCTGGACTGCAACTAGGCACTTTTAGTCTGGCTTGGAGAAAATCCTGGCTAAAATAGCTTGCAGTCAGTACAGTGTGTCACTGGGCATCAGATTAGATTCATTGCAGAGTGACAAAGGGCTGCTTTCTCCATAAATCTGTGTGATGGCATAACTACCGATGTAAGGACAGTCTGGGATCAGGAGATGCGTCAGTGCAAGAAGCTGACAGACTATAATAAGGAGCTGAATCTCGGGATCAAAAACGGCATGTCAGGAGTTGGGACCTGATGACCTGTACATTGCAGCCCAGGTTTATGGCCTCTGGGATGTGTCATCCTGACAGGTTTTTAGTCTGTAATTTTCTAGTCATCCCTTGAAAACAAGCTTTTTGATGTGCAAATTAGTAACTTGACAGCAAATAGGTTGGTGAGTTTTTGTTGTTGTTATAGCTATTCTGATGCTTTATTGAGTCAATTTTTAAAAGTTACAGAAAAAAGGATGTAATATTCTGATAAGAAAGGAAAATGGAAGGAAAGAGAATCTTACTGCCTCAGAGATAAGGCTCTCTCAAATATATCAGCAAGTATTTATAACAGACATCAATATGCTGACACTCCTGCCTTATTCCCTAGCGGGGTGAAATGGGGGCATGATTGGGTTCAGGCAAGTACAGAAGATTATACAGTAGTTCCACTGAGTATTCAACCTTTTGCAAATCCTTGTGGACACTGTCTGTGTTGAGGGAAGGCTGGCCCACTGAGCTGGATGGAATTGCAACCTGCACCTAATGTGCTAATTAATAGGAAAGGAGATATTAAAAAAGATATAAAAAGCCACCTCATATACTCAGAAATTCATGCTAGCCTTTTACTCTTGCTTTTGCAACTACAGAACAGTGCAGTATCCAACTCCATTAAAATAGTGATATATACTAGGGGTGCACAAAATAGGCCCTATTCGATTTGGATTCGGCCTGAATTGGGGACAGTGATTCGATTTGTTGATTCGGATCAGTGTCCCTGATTCAATTCAGCTGAATCCGAAGCTGAAGATTTGATGCTGATTCAGAGAATCAGCGATTCGGCCATAGACACAGCCTTAAATATTTTTTCTACATACCTCGAGGTACCAGGCGCGGCTCGTAAATACTTCCAGTCCACTTCCGGGTCCACCGAGGAGCGTGCAGGGGCCCCTGGCTTGGCAGTTGGCTGTGGGGAACCCCAGGTGCCCCCCCAGACCCAGGAGGCACCAGTCGCCGAGCTGGACGCGCTCTCCAGTGGACTCGGAAGTGGACCAGAAATGCTTCTGGTCCACTTCTGGGTCTGCTGCTGAGCATGCTGAGGAGCCCCTTGCACTTCTGTGGGACACTCCATGTGCCCCAGCACCGCAGCATTCACGAGCCGCCTGCTCCCTTGTGGTATTTAGAAAAAACATTTAAAGTTGCATCTATATCCAACTTGCTGAATCTTTCTGAATCGATTCGGAGAGATTAAAGGGTCTCCTGATTCGATTTGGATTCGGAGATTTGGCCACTGAATTGGGACGAGTCTCCACCGAATTGAACTGGGGACTGAAACTTTGCATAGACCTAATATATACTATAACTTACAGAAAAACACATTGCAGTACTCCTCAGTCCTAACCTCTTTTTGGTGTGATGTTTGTTATAAAGCAGCAGCTATAAAATTACAACAGTTAAAAAAAATATAACTTCTTTATACTCAAGCAATTATGCTTTAATATAAAGGATACTTTACCATGCATACATTGTACGTGAATGTTTAGTCTGTGGCTAGGCACACAACTACTTTCATGCATATCAGTGAGTATGTTATGATTGTTATGATCACAACAAAGTCCATACAAATACATAAAAGAAGTAATTAAAAGTTCATTAATTGGGCTTATAGCATGGCTAATGTATTCTGCAAGATTGCAACATGTATTTAGAGCTGCGGGATTTCATGAAAGTGTGTAATTGTGCAATATGATTTAAATGACTATATGGTGCAATTTTGTGTTGTGACCTTCTCAGTTTGGTGAATTTAGCATGTAAATACCAACAGAAGCACAATCAAATAGTATCTCGGGGTGAAACTTTTTCAACGTGATTGTGGGGCGGGGAACTTAAAGCCTGGCTTATCTTATCTTGGTTTTATTTAATGCTCCTAATGCAGAATGGTTCTCACCCATGATATATTTGATTGATTCATAGCAACTGATGTGCAGTTTTAAATTACAGTGCTTTCAATTTCCTTGTTCCTGACAGATAAGGAGGGCGGGCATTTCCTGATTATATGGTATAAATTCAAAGCATTTTAGTTCCCTTGGGTGCTATTTGGGGTTAATTTACTTCCACAGAACATTAACGCTGCTGGTTTTATGCTGTGGGAGGAGTATATTGTGTAACATGCTGTGAAGAAAGGAAATGTTTCACAACAAGAGGTCCTTCTGGCTCTTCCTTTGTTTATGTTACCACCTGGAAAGAAGAAAAGGTGGAGTGAATGAGTGATGGTCCAGATGGACTGCATGAACAGTCACATCTTTAGTCATGACATGTTATACACTGTGCAAATTGCTGCTGTGAAGTGGCATGGTAGAACGGAGTTGCGTTTTAACTTCTGGCAGTACAACTAAGGATCACAGAAAGATATACGCAGGTATAAATACTGTGTGGCCTCCTTAATACCAATGGTCCCACTGAAGTCATTGGGAATGGATTCACTGAATCACCTGCCTTTATGTAGAGGGATGGGGTACAAGGCTGGGGAGAAGAAATGTATTCACTTACCAGAATAGGCTGCAGCTCCTCAAACTTTCTCCCACCCAGGCTTTGGCTTGAACTAACACTACCTGACATGTTGTTCATCAGTCGATCTCAAAGTACTTTACAAAGGCGGTCAGAGTCAACATCCCTGTTTTATAGAAGGAGAAACTGAGGCAAACAGAAGGGAAGCAGATTGTCCAAGGTCACCTAGCAGGCCAGTGGCAGAGCTGAGACTAAAAGCCAGATCCTACCACAATGCAGCATCTGCCAGGCTAAAAAGTGTATCACCCTTTGTAACACTCATAGAGTAAAAGGGGTAGCAGACTTTTGGAGATATGCATTCAATTGTCCCCATTATTCCTTGCCCAGCCTCCTTCCTTGTTGCATCTCAGGTTGTGCAGAGATCCTGTGTTCCTTATCTACTCCACTGGCATAGAGCATCCTCCCACATACAGCATTGCTACAGGAGCGTAACTGTGGTATTGAATCTTTACTCACTGAACCACAAATTTAAAGAGACTACTGTGCGAGGGAGATGGTCATGTTTTCTCCAGTGGCTCCAGCACCACTGAACTACAGTGAGAGACTGCATAATTGTTTTATTGCCTGCATGTTGTTGCACAGGTACACGGGCCGGTTATTTTCAAAGAAGCCTATGAGGAAATAGGCATCCTAATCCAAGCCTTCATTTTTGGGAATTAAAAGTCATTTAAATCATTACTTATTATCATTAGAATATGTATTTCAGATTCAGTTTCTCCAGCAATAAATTTTGTTTCAGTGTACTGTTTATTAACACATAAAATGAAAGCCTCATTGGTCCCTCTGGAAAATACTTGAAAATGGAAAACATTCACCAAAGTTTTAAAAAGTTCTCAGTTGTAAGAATGATACTGTCTGAGGCAGAGGTTCCCAAAGTTTTATGCCATGGCCCGGCAAACCGTGGCCCAGAAGAGGCTGTGGCCCGGCAAACTGTGGCCCAGCAGTCGCAGCCAACCGTGGCTGGAATTTCCGACTGGCAGACAGGACAGGATGCCACCCCCGCCCCTGGGCCGGGGCGTGGGCCAAACCCTGCACTGCTGTGGGCCCTGCATAAGGAGCCACGGCCTTTCCGCCTGGCTCTGCGGGGCCGCAGTTTGCTGGTCTGTGGCCATTTCCGGTCCGGCAGCCGACTGTGGTGCAGACCGGCAGCCGACCTGCCTGCACAGGGCCGCAGCCTGGGGATTCAGAACCTCTGGTCTAAGGGGAAAGATGAATTCTTTTTATACACGTGGATAGCAGACTGCAATGGTAACCATTACCGTTGATTCTAAAATTTTCCCTATTCTTTTTCCATTTTGTTTTCCTGCTTTTTAAAGAATAGGATCCAGTTGCAGTGTTAGGATTTGTGACACTGTAAAGCAGACGGGCATCAGAGCTGGACCCCAAATCATGACATGCAGCAGGCATAAGGATTTCAGCATCCAAGCCTGGATCTGCTCTGTGCAAGTGGTAGAATCAGACTCCTAATATTTTAAGACAGCCGAAAATCTGGATATCACCCCAGATTTGAGTAGCGCACCTTTAGCCTCTTTCTTTATTACATTACTCCTCTTTGTGTTGAGCTGACCATGAATTTCCTACAAGTTCTAGATAGCTAGATGTTCATACAGTTGTACTGTGGTTCAAACCTCTATTGCCCTTTAACAGCTAACATTAACCAGCTTCCTTACCTCTTAGACCAGTGGTGGGCAATTATTTTGGGTCATTTACCGAGTTTCAGCAAGCACATTTCCCTCTCCAGTGCAGGGAAGCAGGAACAGCCCCATGGTCCCAGGCTAAAAGCTTCTGCTAGGCAGGGTGGGGCTTGACATGCCTTGCTCCTGGGTCCTGCCACTGGCTTCCCTTGGGTCCTACTGCTCCTGGCTCCTGTTACATTTGACAGGCAGCCAGGAGCAAATAAATATAAATTTTTGAGGGGCCCTGTGGACCAGATAGAATGGCCTGGTGGGCCAGATCCAGCCCCTGGTCCATATTTTGCCCATCCCTGTCTTAGACCAACTTATTTCCGACAGATTCTCCTGGAAGTAAAAATTGCTTCCAAATCTAATCTTTCCTATGTTGTTCTGTCTCTCTGTTTTGGGGGTCCATGGATCCTTGAAGGGTTATAGATCATTGGTGGTCCGTAGACCATGCTTGGAGAACCAAATGTACTAGGCAATTAATTTAGAGTGTAGAAGCTTTCTTCAAGAAATGCAGTTCATTTGTTTGAAACAAACAACCTAACAAGTGTTTGCCAGATGCAATGAGATTCTAAGACCTCTCCTCCCTTGGGACAGTTTATAGAACTTTATAGGAGAGGGAACATTTATGTTCTTCACTCAGTTTCTTTTCCACCCTCTCTTCCTCTCATCTTTGAACCTCTGTAGGGTACAATATAACGAATCCCTTCCACTCCTTAATGCAAAGAAACATAAATACTCCTACGCAGTTTATCACGCTTTTCATAACAATAGCCCCAGCCAAAAAGCATGTTGTAAAATTGCAGAATGTGACAGACTCAGTGTGGTATGTTATACTGAATTTACCCTTTCATTACCATTTTTGTTATATGGGGTATGGTAAAGAAATAAGCTTTATCATAAAAGGAATTAAATCACAGTGCCATGTCTAAACACCTGTGAACTTTGGGATGTTAGGAATAATGATACAAATGCAGATCTGAACACTGCACTTTGGCCCTATCACTAAATCAGGTATCCCTCACTTTATGCGGGGTCTGTCAAATACACTCTTACGTGATGACCCTTTTTATACCAAAAATTCGTTATATGTGAGGTCAGTTCACTCCTATGTGATTGGTGTGGTAGAAGCCTGCAGTCAGCTGTCTTGTGCGGTGCACTGTGGGAGTGATGTGCTCCAAAATATAGTCTCCTGTGGGGATCTGTGCTCCTCACTCATTGTCTGTGACCTATGTTTCTGTAGTTGCCATCCCCGTTGTGATAGTGCCCTGTGCTTGTGTGTAGTGTCTGCTGGTGATGAATACCAAAATTGTCTTGTAAAAGTGGCAGAAATGGGTCTGGAGGTCAGTACGGTTGAGCTCTTGGAACGTATCCCTATTTGTTATGTTGTAAAGTGGGTTCCCTTTATGCGAATTCGAGTTGTGCCGTTTTCCAGGAGCGCATGTACAGCATAAAACGAGGGAAACCTGTACTGTAAATCACCTTTTCAACAGCTGTAAATTCGCATACCTTCACTGATTTCAAGGAAAGTATCTGAACTTATGCCAATTGATAGTTCAGGCCAATAATAAATCTAATAATAGTGTCCTAGTAAAGACAGTTGCAATATTAAACAGTTATAAATTCTTGGGAAGTTACTGGGTGTGATAAAACGTGTTTAATACAGAAATAGCTGCACTGCCAACAGTGAAAGTTATGTCTTAAAGACCTTCTAAATATAGTGATAGTAAGATATTTTTTATTTTTTTTTTACAATGGGCATATTTAACTGGGTGTAACTCAGCTGATTTTTGAAGCTGAATGTTGCATGAACAATATATTTGGCCACTTGTCCCTTAGTCACTGTGTTATTGGGTTGACAAATATTACAACCCTCATTTTTGTTGTTGGCTTTTGAGATGGTGACCTAAACTGGCATTCATGATTTTGTTCCCCTTTTTTGCTATACCAAAAATTCGTTATACCAAAAAAAATTGATATACCAAAAATTCGTTATTCGTTCCAGTCTTACAACTGGACTATAGCTCCTTAATTGTGGATATAAAGTAGTGGTAAAAACATTCCTCAATGAAACCACAATTCATTTGGTTCACATGAAATTAGGAAAGTGGATTTTATGGGTGCAAATTTTGCCCATAAAAATGAGGCTTTTTGTGAAAGAGAATCAAGATAAAAATTATTAAGTTTAGTTTGACAGATAACTCGCTACTTCTTTCAGGGTCTGTTTTATATTAAAAACTGGATGTTCTAAGAAGTTTATGTGGCTCACCATATATCTAAATGTTATAGTTGTCACTACATAGGTTTCAAAAGGTTGTGAAAAACTGTGAGAAAATGATGAGACATTTTGAACCAGCTGATGTTCAACAGAATAGTGCCACTCTGCAATTCGGATTTAACGCAATTTGAATGGCCTCCAACAAGAAATAAGTTTTGCTGTTTTTATCACTGCTTAAAAACAAAATGAAATTCAGATGCATCACGACTACTATCCCATTTCATATGGGCGATCACAGAAGAGATGGAATTTACTCCCTCCCATCCAGATGTCAAGTGAACAGGGTAACAGCACATGGATAGGCTGTAGAACAGCAGGGGAATTACCTGTCTGTCTTCAGGTACTTATATGTTCCCTTGTATTGGAACCTAACCACAGTCTTTTATGTCTTTCTTATCACATTGCCGTGAGAACATGTTCTTAGTCATATTTTACAGCTGAAGATTTAAAGCACAGAGAGCTTAAGTTTGCGGAAGAACAGGGAACTAAATCCAGGTTTCTCAAGTTCCACACTAATGGCTCACACCCAATGATTCTCAGCCAGGGTACTGTGGGGTGTTAGGTGTGCAAACACCTACACACAATTTATAAAATAAACCCAAAGATTTCAAATAGAAACTCATAGTGTCAAAACCATTCTGACCTGGAAGAATTGCTGTATCATTTTCCCATAATCAAGAAATGAGTAAAAGCTAAGAGCTGGCATTTTCTGAGGGGTGCCTTAAGTCTAAAAATGATTAAAAACCACTGCTGTAACCAGTGAGACATATTTACTTGCCACACTTGTCCTCACTGTCCTGACCAAGAATATACTGGGTCAGACCAATGGTCTGTCTAGCCCAATATTCCTCTTCAACAGTGGCAGAAGCGGATGCTTTAGAATAGGGCAGTCCAGTTTCTAAGCCCCTGGGGGCTACACCAGAGAGGGTTGAACGCCCTGGGGGCTACACCAGAGAGGGTTGAACACCTTGGGGTCTACCCCTAGAGAGGGTTAAACACCAGGAGCCTCCCCTGCAGGCCACATGCTGGGCAGATGCTCCCTCTGCTGCACTGTGCGCCCACACAGGCACCCTCTCACTGCTGCACTGGGTGCCCCCCTCTACTGCTGCAGGACACCTCCATACTGCTGTACTATGCAGAGGTGATTCCCCCCCTCTCACTTCAATACACATGTGGCAGGCACCCGCAGTGCTGCACTGAGGATCCCCCCACTGCTGCCTTGTGGGCATGCTCTCACCTGCATGGCCCCGATCCTCCTGCACAGCTTGGACTTGCCCCCAGCTACCCTAGCCCAGTGCCAGATTTAGGCTTAAACTACATAAGCTACAGTTTAGGGCTTCACAATATGAGGGCCTTCTAAATAAGAACCCCCCCCCCCCCCAACCCCAAAAAAGAGACCCCCCCCCCCCCAACTGACTCAATATCAAGTTTTATAATAATCAGTTGGGAGATAAAGGAGATATGGGAAAATTAGTCTAAATATGGACATTGTCATTCGAATATGGCTCCACAGTTATTATTCATACTGAGTTCATAAATTTGTGCAGAAATCACAATAATTCATCTTAAACTTTCATGAAAATCCATTTTTGTGGATTTCGTGGATTATTTTTCTGTTAAGGTGGACATAGCTTAGGGCCTCAGCATGTCATCATCCGGCACTGCCCCAGCCCCTGGGACAAGGGCAGGAAGTGCCAGCTGGAGGAGGGAGGGGGAACCCAGACATTTTGGTTGCTGTTCCAGCCAAAGCGAAGAAGGGAGTGGTGGCCGGGTGAGAGTGGGGGCCACAGTTTAACCCCTGGCAAGTTGCATGTGGCCCACCAGTCAGACAGTCCTGCTTTATAGGGGGAGCCTACGGGCTTTTTTTTGGGGGGGGGGGGGTGACATTGCTATAATGTATGCTCCCTACAAAGTTACTTTTGACCACTGGTATAGAACTAATTTATTACAAGGGGTATTTCAGCAGTCATTCAAATCAAAGGGTTGGAAACCACTAGTTTGACATCTTAGGAAGCACTGCAGCTGGCGTAACCTGAGCCCAGAATCAGACAACGTTGTTTTAGGAGCTGACTGAACTATTCATAGCAAGATAAAATTGTTACGTGATTTGAGCTCGATTTGTTTTGTTCTGTGCAAATTACTTCAGATCAGTCACCGGCCCTCCTCCCGTGTGTTTGGTTACACTACTCCAGCTCCATGCTTGCCATCTCGCAGTACTGAGTTCACAAGGTCTGGCTGAGGAAAATAATACATGGGCACTGCCCACTTTTACTCCGGCCATCTCTGGCCGGTGGAATAGCCTTTCTAGATCCCTTGCAATTGTGCAATTTAAAGCAGACCTGAAGTTCATAGTTTCATTGTTCTCAAAAAGCACACCTGGTCAGCAGCCAGCTGTGTTGTAGCCAGGATCAGCTTGTTGTACTGGTTTTGGTATTAGGAGGCTGTCATGTCTTACAGATACGCTGCTCCCTGGCCCCTTTCAATATTGCCAGATCTCACAATTTTATTGTGAATCGAGTGATATGTGGCATCTTTCTTAAAGCCCGAGTTCCTAGAGTGGTGTGATTCTGTGAGAATCTGGGCTTGGATTAAAAATAAAATAAACAGGTCTCTAATGCTTATGGTTATGTCGAAAAACCTTGAAAATGTGACCTGTAAACCAGAATGCAAATGAAAAAGCCCCAACATTCATTATTTTTATACATGTCATGATTTATCTGTCATCCTCATGATTCTGCGGGGCCTGAGGCATGATTTTCGATGTTTAAGGTTTCATTTCTGATCGAGGGGGATGCTGCTGGTTTGGAACATTAAAGCAAGTATCTGATAAATGCACAATTCCCATTGCAGAAAAGGATGTTCAGCTCTGAGTTTTAATAGTTGCCAGCAGCTCTCTACGCTGAACTGTTCATTTTCTGTTTTATTATTTTACCGTGGTATTTATTACTTTTGTGTCCATCACAATTAAAGTCGCATCCAATTCATGAGGGTACAAATTTAATAGAGTAAAGCTCAGAGAACATTAGCATAGACATATTACATCTGCTTAAGTACTATTAGCCGTACATGCAAAAGACATATAATAGTGATAATACATTTTCATTGCACCTGTTCATTAGTGTGGATGGAATAAATCCTAACAAATACTTTATTACGAGGGAATTCCAGCTCTGTTCAAAGGTCTATCACAAGACCTCATTTCAGTCCTGCTGTAAGGGTTAAGAGGGTGATTTGGCCTTCTGATCATCCATAGCAGTGGTGTAAATTTTACCTTGTATAAATTTGGCCTCTTGAATGGTAAGGCTCTAGTCATCCTGGAAGCACCACTGACCCAGCAAAGCATTTGAGCATGTGCATTACTTTAAGCAAATGAATAATGCCATTGACTCAGTAATGCACATATTTATGTGGTTGGCTGGATCAGAGTCTTAACGAACTCATGCTCTTATGTCTACTGTTATTGCTCTTGATGCACCCCAAGCATCCATTCAACTGTGAGACAACACCTGACAGATACCTCACTGTCTCCCTTTTAGAAAAATGGATGCATCAGTGAATTCCTACAATAATCCTGCTATTTCCTGGTTGCTCTGTGATATTTTTATTCCTTGTGGCAGTCCTGAAATCCATCTAGATTTTATCTTTCTGTCACACAGGCCTTGCTTAAAGAGACCATCCCCAACTACTTGAATAATGATCAGGCCTAACTTGGATCTATTTCTTTTAGCCCAAGTTGCTTCCTGGAACCATTAGATAGGATAAACATAGATTTTTGTGGGTAAGTTTGTGTTCACACTGCTTTGCTGGGTCCACACCGACAGTCAGTGAAGATCCATATTACCTAGTGTGCGACTTGGCAGACATCTTGACATTTATAGTTAGGGTGACCCTACGTCCTGGTTTGGTCAGGACAGTCCTAGTTTTTGTAGGCCATCCTGGCTGGTTGGTGAAAGTGGAAACAAAAGTCCTGGATTGGCACCACCCTGCTCACACTGCCTTGCCTGGATCCTCCTGAGCAGCAGCTGGAGGCTGGCGGTGGGCTGGACTCTGCAGGGCGCTGCACCTTCTGCTTGGGGAGGGACAGGGTCGGGGGGAGAGTGATGCTGTGATCGTGGGGTGTGTGTGTGTGGGTGGGTGGTGCTCTGGGCAAGCTTGTACAGGCAACCCCCACTTAACGGTGGTTTCCTTAGTGCTATTTCACTATATCGCTGGTTTTAAATTGATAACCGATTCCACTTAGTGCTTAGCGAGTTTTGTTATAATGCTCACAGTCGCTATCTTGGTTCGTCCAAAACTTTTGATTTCACTTAACGCTATTTTGCTTAATGCTCAGTTTTTCGGGAACCAATGAAGAGCACTAAGCAGGGGGTGCCGGTGTTTTGGTGCCCTTTGGTGCCTTCTCACTGGCAGGGGGTGGGCAGTGGTGTTTCCAGGTGGGGATCAGGGAGGCAGTGTCCTGGATTTTCTGAAAAATAATATGGTCACCCTATATACATATAGAGAGTGTGTGTGCATGTGTGCGTGCATGCACATTTGGGTAAGTGTCATTCATAGAAACTGGTCTTTGTTTTCAAGGCATAAATAGTGTCAGAATGCAAATAGATATGACCAAGTATCTTAATTTCCTGCAAAGCAAAGTTAGTATTATTCTAGAATATATCATCATTACCCTGCAATAAATGTCAGCTTAATATATTTAAGCACTAATGTGACCGTTCAGTTACCTTAACCTAAGAAGCAAATTAAAATATTTTTTTCCTGTTTGCCACATGTTAATAAAAGCAGGATTGCACAAAGATGTTTGAGCAACTTCAGTCAACTGCAAAAATACAAAGGCACTATTGAGAGTTAACTTTGTCTCTGTTCATGTAGGAATAAAAAAAAGACAAGCAATTGTGTTACCTTGTTTTAACAATTGCTGAATGTTCAGAATAATGCTTGTGCTGTACATTTTAACTGAACAGACTACTCTTTCATGATGAACTCAAAATGGCTCTTTAAAGGTCCTGGACTCTGAGGACCTTTGAATGAGGCAGAGTAAATGCTATGTTATTAGAAATCTTGACATTTTAAAGCTTACAATATAGGCTATAAGCAAGCTATATTATTCTGCTAGAAAACCAATTCATTCAGAATAGAGTTGAGTATTTTTCTGCTTCACCCAGATTTGGAAAGAAAGTGTGAGAGAGAGAGATACGTAATGCAACTAATAAACCAGTTTGGTTTGCCAAGTGACTTGGATATATTTTTTCTTTGATTAAAAAAATGTTTAAATATGTGTATTGATCATTAACTGAACCTAAATATTCAAAGTGGTACTGGCCCAGATATCACCAATCTGGTATAAATTAGTACAGCTCCAATGACGTTATTTTCACCATCTCAATCCAATGAAGTATTGTGTTTTTAATTATTAACTCTGGGATTGTCAACAGCCAATGCTATCCATTATGCAAATGACTCTTCATGTTTTCTCAGGGATGGATATCATGAAAACTTGGGAATATGCAGTTAACTTGAATTCTCGGTAATATTTTGAATCCTCTCATGTCTCCTCGCTGCCTGGTTTGGGATGGGATAAAAAATGGAGTTTTACTTGTGGGATCTCTGACTTCAGCAATGCATGTATGTCATTGGAAGTCTCTTCCATTCTTACTAGTTTCTCAGAACAGTTTCTTAACCATATTGGTTTGGGCATATTCTGGAAGTGTTTACAGTCTGTAGACCAGACACAATCCAATGGGACCTTTGGGTCCTCAGCTCTTTAAAAAGTAGGTCATTGACCCATGTGAGAAGGGTGGGGAGGCTCCTATTTTGAGTCTTCAACTGTCTTTTTAGACCCTTTGCAAAGTTTTCTCATCATTTTCATGTCTCACGATTTGCCTGTTTCTGTAGGATTAAGATATCCTTCATCTCAGCCACACTTTCTGCAGTTCAGTTCCTAACTTTCTGCTGTACCAGATATAAATCTCCTTTTCTTCCAATCAAGTTCACACCAACATTTGCCCATAGGATTATGTTTTTCAAAATATTCCCATTTCAACCCAAACCTGAGAGGGGCTTATCAATTTGTTTCTCAAAAAGCCAATCAATGATACATTCTGTATATGATTTTAGATCATAATATATTTTAGGGTTGTAATTACTTGAACAGTTTTGCTTATGTCTGTAAGTAAAGTTGTAGTCTAACCAACTCATCCCAAGTGAGCCCAACCCAAAATATCTTGTAGAGAGATTGATAGATGATTTCATCTTTGCTAGAGAGTTGAGAATTTATTTTGACTGTATTGTCTTGCATTGCTTTAAATAGCTTGAATTAGTAGACAATGGCTGCACGTTGCGTGGGTAGGAGGGATTGGATCTACAGCAG
>NW_005841856.1:4658635-4664235 GCF_000455745.1 Alligator sinensis | reverse complement strand
TTCTCTTGTCCAACCCCCCTCCCCAAGGCAGGCCCAGCCCCAACTAGATCACTCCAGCCAAGGCTTTGTCAAGCCAGGTTTTGAAAACCTCCAAGGACGGAGATTCAACCACATTCCTAGGTAACCTGTTCCAGTGCTTTACCACTCTCCTAGTGAGAAAGCTTTTCCTAATATCCAACCTAAACCTCCCTTGATGCAACTTGAGACCACTGCTCCTTGTTCTGTCATCTGTCACCACTGAGAACAGTCCAGCTCCATCCTCTTTGTAACCTTCCTTCAAGTAGATAAAAGCTGTTATCAAATTCCTTCTTGGTCTTCTTTTCTCCAGCCTAAATAAGCCCAGTTCCCTCAGCTTGTCCTCATAAGTCACATACCCTGGCCCCCTAACCATTTTTATTGCACTCTGCTGGACTCTCTCCAACTTGTCCACATCCTTTCTATAGTGGGGGGCCCAGAAATGGACATGATACTGCAGATGTGGCCTCACCAGTGCTGAATAGAGTGAAATAATTACTTCCCTCTATCTTCTGCCAACGCTTCTGCTAATGCAGCCCAGAATGCAGTTAGCCTTCTTGGCAACAAGGTCATACTGCTGACTCATATCCATCTTATTGTATATCCAACCACTGTAACCCCCAGGTCCTTTTCTGAAGAGCTGCTGCCCAGCCAGTCAGTTTCCAGGCTATACTGGAGCTTGGGATTGTTTCATCCTAAGTGCAGGACTTTGCACTTGTTCTTGTTCAACCTCATGAGATTTCTTTTGTACCAATACTTCAATTTGCCTAGGTCACTCTGAATCCTAGACCTCCCCTCCAGCATATCTACTACACCCCCCAGCTTGGTGTTATCTACCAACTTGGGATGGAGTGCACTTCATCCCATGCTCCATATTGTTAATGAAGATATTGAACAAAAACGGCCCCAGGACTGACCCCTGGGGCACTCCACTTGATACCTTGAGCCGTTGATTACTACCCACTGAGCCCAACGTTCAAACCAGCTTTTCATCCACCTACAGTTCATTCATCCAACCCATACTGGCTGACATATCCCAAGGTACAGGAAGAATTTCACTCTCCTTTCAGGACTCAGTAAAAAAAAAAAATATTGATGCCAATGGGAGGCCTTCCATTTTCTTCAGTGGACTTTGTATCATGCATGCAGAGAGCAGGGCCCACTTTCTGTGCCTTGTGAAGGCAGTAACCTTTTCCAGGCAGCCACTTGAAACAAAGGGCTCTGCATCCCATTACATTGTGACTGACCCTGAACAGAGGCGGGTGGGGAAACTCTCCATCTTTATGTCCATACTCTTGCATGTAGAATTTGAAACCAGAGACCTAACTTCCTATTTCTAAGGGCCAGCCTTAGCCGCAAGGCAAATGAAGGTTGCTGACAGGCAGCTGTAAGTTGTCTGGCTGGTTTAACATCCTATGCAGCTCTGCTCTGCCCTCTCTCTCTCTTCAACATGCTTCTTTTTATTGCAGGAGTGAGGGTCAGACACAGAGGATACAGAGCTAGAGTATTTTAGCCAAGAGGGAGTCGCCTTCCAACAAGAGAAGTCTCTGATGGCC
This sequence comes from Alligator sinensis, assembly GCF_000455745.1. Taxonomy (NCBI): domain Eukaryota; kingdom Metazoa; phylum Chordata; order Crocodylia; family Alligatoridae; genus Alligator; species Alligator sinensis. Next base: position 4,662,664 of record NW_005841856.1, on the reverse strand, counting down.
AGTTGTGGCTCCTTTGTGTTTCCTGAGTGGTGCCAGAAGACCAGAGACGTTGTTAAAGAATCAGATCTAACAACAGAGCTGGAGTTCATGCTTGAATGAATCCCAGCTAACAACGTTCCCCGAGCTTTCACTGCAGTGTGAACAAGAAATAATTCTTTCAATGTCCAGTGATTATTATGATGGGAGTTTTACAATTACATTTATCTGCTTAATTAATCTCTGATAATTTGGGGATATTGGAGACTCTTTCCTTTTAGGAACTTTCCATTTGTTAGGAAAATTCTTCGTTTCTCTTTTCCTTTTGCTAGTCTCAGAAGGCACAGAAGGTCCTCCTGTAGCACAGAAGGTCCTATATCAGTGTTCATGGAGTCAATAGTAACCTTTACAATGAATTAAGGTGGCTGTGTGCATGCATTTATAAGATTGCAGACCATTTTAATAGGTGCAAACCCCTAATATTTAACCCCTTCCTTTTGAAAGGTTCTTCATTCTGAATGTGTCCATCCCTGTGTAACAGGAAGTAGCTTATTCAGGGATCATTATTTAAAGTCAGTATTTGCTAATGGCTAAAACAGAGTAGTTCTTGGCTTTTTAAGCTTCAGATCCACATATAGTATCATAACAGGGAACTAGGAAATATATAGTGTTGCTTAACAGTTATTTTTACATATAGTTTTAATATTCTAGTCTAGTCAAGGTGATTCTGTCATCATACAGTGAGTAATTTCACTTGGTATAAGCCTAAATTAACTAGTTATATTTATTTAGCAGATTTTGCAGTCCATCTGTTTGACTGTACTGTGTCTTCTCAGATTTGAATTTCATGCTGCTGCATTTCTTACCTCGTTAGCTGTGTCTGGATTGGGACTCTTTTGTAACTCTTAGTGCATATGGATGAGTTGTTGCCTGTAATTTAATTAACACACAATAAAAGTGGCTTTATGTAAATATGAAATCTACTGCCACAAGGGTATCACAGTATGGAGAAAGGTATATACTGCCTCTATATCTCAGGTTTAAAAAAAAAAAAAATAGAATAATCTTTGAAAAAAAAAATCTGCTACAGGATGACGGGTCTTTTGGCTGTCGTTTTGTGTCCTACAAAGAATGCTGTTTGGTGAGACGTTGAGTGCTTGGAAGTGAGGAATGATCATCACCTTCAGGAAGTGCTCTGAATTTGGCAAGACTGGGCATTAAGGACCCAGTGCTCTCCTGCCAACTTCAGTAGGATTTGGGTTAGATTCCCAGAACATGGAGGAGAATAATATAAAAGTAGTCTTGTAGGCTCTTTGAATGAGATGCAAATGAGACTTGCCATTGGAGAGAAAACATTTTAGAGTGGGGTTTATCAAAAGTACTCAAGATGGGTGTGGCAGAGTGGGAACTGCCCAACCAGCCACAGTGCTCCACCCCCTCATTGGGGCCCCTCCTTTTTGGGGCCACCCCTCACCAGGTCATTCTTAACCCACACCACGACTGGTGCTCCAGGGTCTCACAGGGACTCTCACTCCCCCCTTGGAGCAGCTGGTCATTGTGCTCAACCACAGGTCTTACTTTTGACCCACACTTGGCCTCCCAGCAGTGGTGGACTTACCAGGGTCAGGACTTGCCCCTTTCTCTCCGACTGAGCCCCTTTGCTCAGCCTCTGGCCCAAACTGCAGCCTCACGTGTCCAAAGACATACCTTGGACTTCTCCACTCACTTGGGGTTCCTACCATGTCTTCTCTGAGGCCTCTGCACCACATCCCAACCCTGGGTCTTAAGGGGGGTCACAACTGACTTCTTCTCCTGGGGTTGGGTCCATGTGCTGCCCTTCAAACTGTCCCTCAGCCTTACTCAGCACACTCCCTTGGGCTGCCCTTCAGGCTGACCCTCCGCCCTACTCAACCCTCTTCTCTAGGACCACACTATTCCACCCTCTCTCAGGGTCTTGGGGTCAACCACCCCCAGAGGCTCAGGTGACACTCCATTTGCTATACCTGGCCCCATGACAGTCACTCCCTGAGGTCTTATACCCCCATCATGGGCTTAGGTGGCTGCAGCCATGCCTGGTCCCACTACTGCCTCCAAAGCCCACCCAAAGGTGGGGGCTGGGGCTAAAGCACCCTTACCCACCTTTCACCAGGGTGGCAGCTGGCCTGGTATTTCCTTGGGGGCTCCCACGCCACTGAGAGCCCCACCAGGCCACCCACTCATGGCAGGGTGCAGTTTTAGGTCATGCCCAGGACCAGGAGCCTCCAAACCATCCCCTTTAGCTCCTGCCCTTACCGCCTGGATGTTGCATGCAGCCAGGCAATGTTACTGCCTGCCCTGCCAACAGGGAACTGCTCTGTTTATATAGGCAGCCAGAGATCTAAAATGGCCACCACAATCAAGCCCCTGCTGGCTGCTTGGCTCAGCTCTTAAAGTGGCAGCACCAACAGTGCCCTGCCACAATTGGTCTCGCTTATTTTTTGAATATAGTAGGAGCTAGTCCAAGGCAAAGTGCTTACTGAAGTTCCTACTCTTAATCCTTACATAGTAATCATATTTCAGTGAAGAAATCCTGAACCAGATTTCCTGTTAATAAGCATCCATGTTTAGATTACTCAAAGAGATTTATTTCCCTTTCCTTCTGAAATTTAGCAGGAAAATTCAGGACCACTGCTTTTGCAATAATGCCCTGACAATGTGAAATATTATAAAGGACTTACAATTTCATTAGTAGATTCAAGGAGCTGAGCACACGATTCATACTAAATCATATATTTAATAAATATTGGCTTTTTAATGCCTGGAGACTTTACAATTGGTTTATTTGTTGATTCAGCATAATTTGGTGTCTTTCATATTGCAGCTTCTATCTCGTATGGTATTGAAAAAAGGTAAGTCTTAGAACATGGCCAGCAGGATAAACACTTTGTTTTTTGGCAGAAAAGAAGAGTAGTAAATTTGAATTGAGGACTTCTGGGCTCTGTGCATTAGTAGTTACATTGTTTCTTTGTGTAGTCATGAAGATTAATACCACACTCTGGTGTTCCTTAACCATGTTAGGAACAGACCTTAGGCTCAACTAGACCTTTGACCTTTCTGATATACCCTTGGTAGCAAACTAACACAAATTGTATAGCTTGCAGGCTACTCTTTTTTACAAAGACCAAAACTGAAGTAACTGATGCTTGAGAAACAGGGAACTGCAAGTACCTCCATAACTGTATACCTTGCTCCAGTCCAACAACTTGTGGATCTCAATACATTAGGAATCTGAGCCAAATTTTCAAAGTTATTTCTGAATTACTAATGAAATCAGCTAAGTGCAAACACGAGAAACGCTCTTGCAATTTGTAGAAATGAAAAATTACATGTGTTTGAACCTACAATCAATCTTGCATAGACCTCAGCACCTATGCCTCTAGAACACTAGAGAGGCTGCATCAGAAAAAGTATCAGAAAGGGAATGACCTGCTGGGTGGCACAGAAGTGGAAAGGGATCTTGGAGTCCTAGTGGACTCCAAGATGAACATGAGTCGGCAGTGTGACGAAGCCATCAAAAAAGCCAATGGCACTTTATTGTGCATCAGCAGATGCATGACAAATAGGTCCAAGGAGGTGATACCTCCCCTCTATCGGGCGCTGGTCAGACCGCAGTTGGAGTACTGCGTGCAGTTCTGGGCGCCGCACTTCAAGAGGGATGAGGATAACCTGGAGAGGGTCCAGAGAAGGGCCACTCGTATGGTTAAGGGCCTACAGACCAAGCCTTACGAGGAGAGACTAGAGAAACTGGATCTATTCAGCCTCCGCAACAGAAGGTTGAGAGGCGACCTTGTGGCTGCCTATAAGTTCATCACGGGGGCACAGAAGGGAATTGGTGAGTATTTATTCACCAAGGCGCCCCCGGGGGTTACAAGAAATAATGGCCACAAGCTAGCAGAGAGCAGATTTAGATTGGACATTAGGAAGAACTTCTTCACAGTTAGAGTGGCCAAGGTCTGGAACAGGCTCCCAAGGGAGGTGGTGCTCTCCCCTACCCTGGGGGTCTTCAAGAGGAGG
>NW_005841856.1:4653137-4658600 GCF_000455745.1 Alligator sinensis | reverse complement strand
TTCCTGCTTATGCAGGGGGTCGGACTCGATGATCTATTGAGGTCCCTTCCGACCCTAGCATCTATGAATCTATGAATCTATGAACACTAGAGAGGCTGCATCAGAAAAAGTAGACAGTATTCAGCCTTCATAATATTTTTTCAATTAGGAAGATCATTTCTAATTTAAAGCCCAAAAGGAGAGCATTTCATCTGAGAACTGAGCCACAGCCTCGACTGAAGAAAACTGAATCAGTTTATGGGTCCCTCACCTGCAGCACATAAAATCATGCAGCAAAATGAGTTCAGCACATGGTTCAGGATTGAGTTCATTGCATATTTCTGGAGACCTTGGTCTACCTGTATGATGTTAAATATAGGAATTACATTTGGGATGAAAACTTGGTGTACATCAGGGGTAGTTCTTGCAAGGAAAACGTAGAAAATCCTTTGTTCCATGTGGTTTTAATCATTTATTAAATGAATCCTGTAGGAATGATTTCAGATGTGGAAACCTTTAAAATGGAGAAATAAAAAACAGATTTACTCTGTTTCTGTTTTGCAATAGATGGGAGTAAAATCAGTAAACAGATGCTCATTTATCAATGTAGTATAACAGATGATTGTATGGAAGGGAGCATCTTGCCCAGAACTGCAAATGAATTGTGTTACTTCTAAATGTCTGATGACATAAATCAAATAATTCAAACATTAGATTTCTCCCTGTAGGAATATGATTTTCTCTGCTGTACTGTGATCTGAAATTTGATGTTTGCCAGCCCATTGAAACTGGTAGGCAAACAACTTACATTCTTGCACATGATGAGAAGTTCCTCACACCCATTCTTTCATTGAAAGAGACCATTTTGCCCCTTTCTTAAAATGTGTTGAATGACTAGGTTTGCTTTTTGGTCAATTTATGTTGAAATCCCTGCTAAATCTGTTTATGGTGAATATACTCAGTGGGCATGCCTACACAAGATATCTTACTGCACAATAATGTAGTTTACTGCACAGTAAATGACAGTATTCACAACTAAATTTGCTACCTGCAAATGTAAGTAGGAAATTTACTTGCGAGTAGTTACTGCGCAGTAACATACATGTAGATGCCAACCAGGAGCAAATTTGCTCCCTGTTAGCCCTGCCAGTAAGGGACCAGCCTGAGGCTAGCCCCAGGGCTCCTGGCCTGGGAGTCGCTCCTGCTCCAGGGCTGGGCCGGCTCTATGGTAGTCCCAGCCTCAGGCCCTTAAAAGCTTGCAGGCATTTTGAACCTGGGGGCACATGCAGGAAGTCTGAGACCACTCCAGGTCCCTGTGTCCCCTTGGGTAGGCCACAAGCCAGCTACACCAGCTTGCCTGCACCCCTGCGCTGCTGTCTGGCACTGCAGTGCCACACAGGTGCCAGGCCCGACCTGTCCAGACCTGCAGGCTGCTCCAGGCTCCTGCTAGGCCTGTCAGTGCCCAGGCTCAACTGCAGGCAGGTCCTTGTCACCAGGGCCAGCTCCAGCTGCCCGCAGCCCACCCCCAGCAACCTGTCTGGAGTCTGCAGGTGCTGTGTCGTGTTGCCTGCCTCAACACGTGGCGGCCAGTCCTGTGCCATGCCCCTGTGCTGGGCACTGCAGCCAGCTGCCCAGGTCAAGCAGTACAGAGACAGCTGTGCAGAGGCCCAGAGAGCTGGCACAGGAGCCCCAATGGCCTTGTTGCCATCCCTGCCAGTGCCTATCAACTGGTCACAGGAGGAGTTTGGTGACCTCAGGGCACTATGGGGCAAGGTAGAGGTGCAGTGCCAGTTCGCACAGGGTGGCCACTCCAATGCCCACGTGTATGAAGGGCTGTCAGGTTGGATGCAGGAGTGTGGGCACAACCAGTTGCTGCAGCAGTGCCGCATAAAGGTCAAGGCCTTGAAGGCACAATGGGTCATATCACCAACCACAGCCGGCAGTTGGGGAGTGCCCTCAAGCCACAGCCATGCTGTGTGCGGCAGCATGGGTGGCCTGTCTGAGTCCCTGCCCTGGTGTGGCACCCATGGTGACATGTTACCAGGGCCCCTCAGGCCACCATCAGCCCGTCCCACTGAGCTCCCCACCTGCAGCCTCCACCAGCAGCTCAGGAAGCCTGGGCCAGCACCTGTCCTGACAGCTCTGCAGCCTCAGCTCCAGCCATGAGGCATGGCCAGCCATGTCACCGCCACCCTTCAGCAGCTCCAGCTCCACCTTGGAAGTGCCCACATGCTGCATCCTGCCGTCCAAAAGGTCCACTAAGAGCTGCATGCTGTCACCACCAGCCGGGACTGAACAGAACCGCTGGCTATGCCAGCCATGGCCACACGGTAAGCTGTGCACTGAGAGAAAGGCCCTTCCCACCTCAGCTCTTGCCCCTGCCCCCACTCCTTGCCTAGCCCAGCTGCACTCCCCCTTCCCCCCCACCCCCAGCATGCAGGGGGGCAGGAGACAGTGCAAAACTTTATTAAGCAGCTCATGCCCCCACAGCTAGGTGGGCATGGGCCTGTCATGCCAAAGAATGTGTCAGTGCCAATGGCAATGCCCTCCTCAGTTGCGGGAGGCAGGGACATGTAACGCAGCCACAGGTAGCCTTCCAGGTGGTGGTGGTGGTTGCAGGGCAGCCCAGGCTTGCCCCCACCCCCACCATTGAAGCTCAGAGTCCCATGCCAGTTGCACATGTGTACCTGGGGTACCATGGTGAGCAGCAGCAGTAGGGTGTAGCGGGTTGGACACCTCTCAGTCCATGCAAACAGCATCTTGTGCAGTGCCCAGGACATGTGCAGCAGGGACATGCTGAGTACACAGCACTGCCACAGCGGGCGCTGGCCCTGGGGTGCCTCCCTGGAGAGGTCTCCTGCAGGGAGGGCAGGGGTGTGGACAGCTCCTCATCCTAGTCATCTGGTAGCTCTGCAATGTGGGCTTGGTTTCAGCACAGAAGAAGACAGGTTGGCTTGTCCTGTCCTGGGAATGGGGTGGGGGAGGTGGGCTGCCTGTGGCCACCACTCAGTAGCTTGCCAGCCCCAGGGGAGTGAGTGGAGATGGGGAGCTCGGCCAGTGGCTGCTTTGGCCCAGGCCTGTCTGGCTGAATTACCATGGTCCCTGGGTACCCGTGAATGCCTGACCCCCAATCTGAGGCTGGGCAGCACATGGCCCCTGGTACAGAGGATCTTATCTCAGAAATACTGCAAACTCTCACAAACAGCTTCTCTTTTATGACTCTGCAGGCCCTGCAGCTGCACACAGGGGAGAGATTGCAGTTGGCAGCTGGGATGCGGGTTCAGGGTCATCATCACCCACAGATGGGGCCCTGTGAATACACCAGCTCTGCAGGAGGTGGACCCAGGACTGCACTGTCCTCCTGGGCCAGCTGGTGGATGTAAGGGCTCAGCGGGTAGAAGACATGGCCTACCAGGACAGGTGGCAGGTGGAGGACGTGGCCCATGAGAATGCATGGGACCAGTGTGAGGAAGCATGGGACTGAGTGGACTGGGAGTTCCAGGTGTAGCTCCTAGCCCTGGAGTGTGAGCAGGTGGAGGCCCTGTAGGAGCAGACCACAGTTCTGGGTAGGGCAGTGCAGGCCATGGATGATGACTGCCAGGTGCTAGACACAGTCCTGGCCCAGGCAGTTGGCTTTGTGCCACCTGCTGCCCTGTCCCCAACCTTAGCCCTGCCTACCCTCTGGTAGTTGCTTGCCACCCAGCAGCAGGCCCCTCCATGGACCTGGGCAGAGGTCCTGAGGCACCTCCACCAGCCAAGAACCCCTGTCTTGGACCCTGTCCCAGGTCCCCCACCACCCAGCCCCACTTCCTGGGCCCAGGCCCACTGCTCACCCCAGCTCCGCATCGGTGTGGAGCCAGAATTGCGTGCAGCAGGGCCAGGACTGCATGCTGGCTCTGAAAACCAGCTGCTGGAGCGGGAGCTGCCCATGGTGAGGGTAACTGCCCGCTGTTGCCCAAGGAGGAGCCCCCAAACCACCAGGCCTGCTGTGGCATGCGCACCCACAGGGGAATGGCCAGAAGCTGTGGTGCTGGCTGCCTGTCTCTGGGCTCTGCCCTTTAGGTGCCCCCACCCCACAGCTTCCTACCCTGGGATGGCACACACAACACATTGTAAATAGTTTGCATGGGGAAGAGGGTGCTTTATTGTTGGTGGGTGGGGTGGGTGTTGAAGGGGCTCTGTTGTGGGGGGACTCTGTTTATTGAGAGGGGAATCTGTTTGATGCAAGGGGAATAAAAACTGTTGTTCTTCTAAGATGTGTCTGCAGTTAGCATGGTGCTGGGGGTAGGCAAGGGTGGTGGGGACATCCATGGGAGGCTGTCCAGGTAGGCTACAGCAGGGAGTGCAGGAGGAGGTGGTGAGCCAGTCCCTCCCACACCTGGTGGCTTGGCCCCTGGGGCCTGGTGTGTGGCTTACTTGAGGCCTTGGTTGCGGGGGGACCCACTACTGTTGCTGCTGCCTCAGCTACTGTTCCCACTGTCAAGTGTCCTTCACCCACCGCGCCTCCTCCACCCAGGCCTCATAGAAGAGCTCTTCCCAGGCTTCACAGATATTATGCAGCATGCAGGCTGTGATGATGACCCGGGGGAGGTTGTCTTCAGCAAACTCCAGGTGGGCAGTGAGGGTGTGCCAGTGTCCTTTTAGGTGGCTGAAGATGCATTCCACCAAGGCCCAGGCCCAGCCCAGGCCTGGTGGGGGGCCAGCTGGCCAGTGTAGGGCCATGTGAGCCAGGGCAGGATTGTGTAGTTGGGGTCCCTGATGAGGAGGGACAGGACCACCATGGCACCCAGCTGCAGGTCTGGCACCCCCAGTGCAAAGCGGCTGCTTTGCACCACAGCAGAGTTGCTAAACACATGGGCATTCTAGACACTGGCCGCCCAGCTGGCACTCAAATTTGTGAAGGCACTGTGGTGGTCAACAATGGCTTGGAGCACAATAGAGTGAAAGCCCCTCTGGCTATAGTGGTCACCGTGGGGCGGGCAAGTGATGGGAATGTGGGTCCCATCCAGGGCCCCAGTGCACTGAGGGAATGCCAGGGCACAAAACCCTGTCACCACCATCAGGGGGTCATGCACCTGGAGCATCATGTGCCCCAGCACATCCTGGAGGGTGCCACACACCTCCAGAACATTCTCCCCGGCAGTGGGCCTTGCCCACCCCAAGGAGATGCCCCACATAGCAGAGGCTCGTGAGCATAACCAGCTTCATTATGGCAAGGGCCAGGTGAGTGTCCCCGGGGAGGGGTGGCCTCATGGCAGTGTCCAGCTCATCCTCCATGTGTGGCCAGAGATTCTCCAGGAGGTCCTAGTAGGTGGCCTGGGTCATGTGGAAGGTTTCCAGCCACTGCTCATTGTCCCAGGTCTGCTGGATGACTTGCAGCCACCAATCTTGGCTGGCCTGGGAGGCCCAAAGGCAGTGGGGCTGGAGGCCCAGAAGGGTGAGGGTAGCTCCAGCGGGGACATCCAGCAGCCCATCATTGGCATT
>NW_005841856.1:4605249-4653071 GCF_000455745.1 Alligator sinensis | reverse complement strand
ATGCTTTGGCTAGACAGGCAGTCGCTGTGTGTGGGGAAGCCAGGACGGCCCAGATGGCCATGGGCCAGCTGGCGGTTGGCATGGCAGGAGCCTGGGGCTGCTGCTGGTCATCACTGCCAGGGGCAGGGACTGAAGCAGCCAGGGTGCAGGAAGCTGGAGGCAGTGAGGAGAGAGCTGTTGTGTCCTGCTCCTGCGCTGTGCGCACTGTGCCTGGCCAGAGAAGTGGCTGGCCAGGGAGCAGAGCATGGGGCTGCTTTTTCAGATGGCTGCCAGCTGCTGGCAGCTGCAGCCAGAGCCTTGAGCTCTCCCTGATGGCAGCCAGAGACCATTGCAGGGCCACAGGAAGTGGCACCATTTTGCTGCCAAGAGCAGCAAATCTGCTGCCATGTCCCTGCATGTGTAGATGCCTGCCTGGGAGCGATTACTCACAAATAGTTTACTTGCAAGGAAACTGATCTCAGATCAAATGCGTGTGTAGATGCATCCAGTATCAATGGCAGCATTATCCTGAGTACTAAACACTACAGTTAAAGCCGTGAGGATTTTGTATTTTATTCTGTTAAATTTTCCTCCTGAGAGGAAGCGTAAAGAATACCACAAAGCTGAAAGAAACACAGCGGGTAACGATGTATTGAAGTCCTCTGACATCTCAGTTTGGACAGAATAGAAAAATGGGTCAAGATGAGCTAGTGGTGCACATCGTAAACTTGCAGCTATAGGTGCATAGCTGTGTCGCCTGCCGTCAGAGAGCATTCTGTGGTGGCATCACCAGCTGCGGCGTCTACCGAGAGAACTCACGTGTTATACAGAGCGTTTCGTAAAGGCCACCGGCTGGTCTGTAGGTGCTTTTACAAAGCCAGAGAAATGGCCAGTCCTTCGGGGCTGTCACTTCTGGAGATAGTCTTGGCATGAGATGGTGCCCCAGTGATCTACAACACGTTCCATATCTAGAATTACGTATATAGTTGTCTGCTGAGGTATTTTGTTCTTGCTTTTGACTACAAATTGATGCTTGCTGCATCTATCTTGCAGTTTTCCTTGATAAAAAAGCTGTTTATGACAACAACTTTTACAAGTCTCGGAAATGAGAAAAAACAAAAAGAGCTAATGATGTGAATAAAAATGCTTCCTCATTGCCACCCACATTCTTCTGGAATCACTTAATCGCATATGTAGCTTTATTTATCGTTAACGTATGAAAAATATAGCATATGTTTCCCAACTTCAACTCTGCCTTCTGGTGACACCAGGAGAAGAAAAATGAGATGGAAACATAAATGTATCTTTAAATACAAGTTTCCTCTTATATCTGGGACCACAGACACTCAAATTCTGTAGTTAAATTGTTGAATGTTAGTGTTAAGGTTGCTTGCATTTCCATATCTTCACATGCTTGGGAAATTTTGAAATATAATCTTAAACTGGAATTTCCTGGCTTTATAATACTTGGTTTTGGAATAGACGCAACTTGCCACCAGCGTGTTTTGCTCTTAAGTTACAACACGAACTCCATTTTAATATTCTGTATCCTTTTGCAGATATTGTTTGTCCTGCATATTGTGCAGGAAAGAAGTTTAATATTTCCTAAGAAGTGGATAGTTTACTGCTTGCTAACAGGTGTTATGCTGATAATGCTGCTGTCTGACACCTTCGCAGTAATTGGTCCAGCAAGTACTGGGTGGCATGAATCTATGAAACCTCAGTTCATGCTTCCCAGTACTGTCCCACTAAGGTGTCTGAACCCTACTTTGAAGAGACATTTCATGACTGAGAAGGTATTCATTATTCATAGTCCACTCAGTCCTTGGAGTGTACTGAAATTTATAAAAAAAAATTTCCATATTAAAAATGTTCTTGTCTGATCTACTTTGGTGCCTGGGACGTGACTATTAGAGAGAGAGCTTCCGAGGAGCATTTTGAGAGCCACTGTAGCACCATCTCTGACTCGAGTCTTCTGGAGCATGAATAACTTTGTGTGATGGCGAGTCCCGTTATTCGCTAGAACGTAGCACAGCAGGTAGGATGGAGGGCTAGCAGCTAGGGACATCTCTTGTCATTAGAGCAGAGGATTCAGTGATTAAATAAATGCTACAGAAGACTGTTTTCCATGGGAATCTGTTAATTTTATTGACCCTTCTCCAAAGTCCAAATGGGATATTTCACTGTAACAGAAACAAAATTTACATCCATTTTTTAAATTTCATTTTGGAAAGGAATTCTGTGCTCATCAAACCACCTTTGTCCCCTTTTGGCCATGCAACAGTATTTCTGTCTTTTTGCTTTTCTTTTCCTGGTGGCAAATATTGCCTGATAGATTCAAACAGACAAGAAAGCCTAACCTCATGGAAGTCTTAATTTTGTAAAATAAACTTTGCAATTCAGAGAAAAGAGCTACTTAGAGGAACCCAGTGTTCACAGGTAGGCAGAAATATATTTGTTGTCAAACTATGATGTTTGGTTTTTTTTTCCTTATTTGTATTCATTCTTTTTTTAGTCAGGTTTGATAAGGACACGGGAGAATGAATTCCTTATATCTCCATTACCTCAGCACCTAGCACAGGAACATAATTATACAGCACCCGCTGGACATCATCCTCATGTCTTATACAAACGGACAGCAGAAGAGAAAGTGCACCGGTACAAAGTATCTTCCAGCCCCAATCACTTTTCCCCTGGTCATCACAGAAATCACACTTACTCCAAGTATCATGGTCAGGCGAATGATTACCACCTTGGAAGGTTTCAAAAGCAGCATTTTTGTGGACGTCGCAAGAAATGTATGTAAGGAAACTTTCTCTCTTTGCTTGCGATAGTAGTTCTTAGAGACATTGAGGTGCTACTTTTAGTGGTTTGCAACCAGTGCTGTGATGGGGACTGAAACACTTGGCATGGATTCAAGGAGCTGGAGTAGGCATTTGAATGTATGATGCTATCCATCTCTGTTATTACCATAAGGCATTTGAATGTATGATGCTATCCATCTCTTTTTTTACCATCCCTCTCCCAGCCAGTGACTGGGTTGCTTAGGAATTTGCTGCATCGGGTGGAGGACCGCTTGTTTTGATTTTGCTGAGGCTGATACAGCTTTAAATGAAGCATCCCCTTTCATGTTCTGGCTTTAAAACTGCCTCTTTTTCACAGTTTCCAATGCTGAGTCCCCGCTCTATTTACTTTTAGTTTTGGTATACGCAACTACACCTGAAGGTGAAAAAACCCCACATTAAAAACATTACTGTGGAAGAGGAGAGGGAACAAGTCTCTCACAATTTACCATTTCATAGGGAAGTTCTTAGCAAGCAAGATCTTCAGAAAGAACATCCCTAGTAAATTATTTAAATGAACTTCTTCAGAAGGTATTGAAGTGATATTATTCTGCCAGGGTCCATGCTGAGGTCTTCGCTAGACCTTCAACATTATAGACTCTAGAGCTATAAAGAGTCCCCAAGGATCTTATGGCTATCCTTACTATATTTATCTGGAAGCTGATCTGCCTCTGGTTACAGCTTCTTATCTAGAGCCCCAAGAAACTGCATGCACTTATCAATAACAATCTATCAGCTAAAATGTGTCCTTTCAACTTCTTACTTAATTCTGGGACAATAGGAAGGCCTCAGTTATAAAAGATGCAGGATAGGAGGAGGAGAACTCTTAGAAAGGAAGGGAAGAGAAAGTTGGGAGATGGATACTTGATTCTGTTCTAGACAGCTCTTGACCTGCCTGAACATGATCCCCTTTAAGCTTGACATGTCTTTATATTTTTAGTTCCTCATGTTTCCCATCAATATTTCAGCTCTCTCCGCTGCATATTTCACCTAAATCCTCCATAGTTTAAGAAGCACCAGTATGCAGTTCTAGTATGAAGCCCAAGTTGTCCTCTTTCATACTAGTTTTTAAACTGCTGTGCATTGAATAGCAACCATGGGGGACTGCTTTGGAAATGCAGCTGAAAGAATACTTCAATAGCTTGTGATCTTCTTCTCTTCCATGAATACCAGTATTTTTTAAAACTTTACTTAAAAGACTTAGGATATTGATAGTGCAAATAGATTCAGGGGCAAGCAATTATTTTGGGTGAAGGGCCGCTTACTGAGTTTTGGCAAGCCATTGAGGGCCGCATGACAGGCAGTCTCACCCCTGTGAGGTCAGCCAATACTCTTCTTGCAATTTTACACATGGGGAACCAAGATATAAGAGCTGTTGTGAATTGCCCAGGAAGTCCTGGAGGAAATAGGGTGTTGAACATCAGTCCCATAAGTGCCAGGCTACTACCCTAACCACTAGACCATCAATCCTTCTTGTCAGGGAGTGAAAGGGAATATTACTTCTACTTTCAAAGGTGCTAGACACACAGCAATGGTAGTTCAAATATATGGTTAACTGGAGTTTGAAAGTAAACATGATCCTTTACTAATTTGTATCCAACATGGAACTGAAGGAGGAAGGTGGTAGTACATGGGGGTTACAGTCAGTGTGCAGGTAAGTATTTGCTGATTTTTTACCAGGTGCCTTGATCTCGTGTATAAAAGGAGTGGTTTCTCTACCCTTTTCGTGCTAGAAGCTGCAGCCCCACCTTACTAGGATACAACCATGTACTGATTTCTGCTTTAACAATATGGGAAGGACAAGGGCATCCTAAGCCTCAAGTGCTTGTTTGCTACTCTAGGTTGAGAACTCGTGTGTTAAACATGTAACTTTAAACTTTTAGTTGCGATCAGGTGTGCTCTAATAGTTGTTTCAAGCAGAAGGCATTGCAAAAATGATAACTTCAGTAATGCTACCTGGAGGAATAAGGGTTTCAGGGTCAGGAACAGAAACATTTATATAGATTACACATATGGGTTTATATAAACACATAGAAAGTTATATCTATTAAACTATGTTAAAAGAGCATTATTCAAAAGTGAAGAAATACCAGAACAAAGATTGCTGAGGAATTTTAATTCAGCCCCACAAACATATGCATTATGATGCAGTCTTTAATTATTTCATCTGATACTATTTTTACCTCCCAGAACACCTGCCTCTTTCAGACCACAGGAAATGTGGTGATTACTTAATGAGCAGCTATGCACTGTTTTGTTTCATCTTCATTCTCCAATGTGTGGCCCCATGCTGCACATTATGCATACACTTTATCTGAATATAGGATTATTAATGTCTTCTAGGGCTTTTAGGTGATACTCATCACTACAGGAAACATGTCCTTTGGGGCATGCTGTGTGACCCTAGCTGTACGAGATACTATCAGCTGTGTCCTGCGAGGGCAAGTTGTAGCAATTCAAACCCAGACTCGATCCATTTCTGCAAAACAGCATTAGAATAGCTTATCCCTGGAAGATATATGAACCTGCAGTACAGAAGCATCACTAGATCCAGTCAGCCATATTTTATGCTGCTCAGCATAGCATCAGTGTTACAGGGATTGAGAGTTGAACATATCATGTCCAGTAAGCCATCATAAAGGTGAGAAGTGCTATTGCTCCTTAATCATTAGTAGCAGTAGTGAAACAGTTGCAAAAGATTAGGTGAATCTGAGGGAACATTGCTGCTGAGATCAACCTAAAATTCCTGCAAATATAAAAGAGAAAATTTCTGAATCAAGAGACAGCAAGTTTTACAGCCTTCTAGACAAGGCACCACTATATGTTGGAGATAGACCATGCACGTGATTGTTTGGGTGGATGTGTGTCTTGACAGGATAATAGTTCTTAATGAATATTACTGCAAAAATGTCTTTGATACACTCCATTTACACTTTTAAATATAGTTTAGAATAACAGAATTCTTGCAAGTAAGTCAGCAGGACCAATGCATTGTTACAACTTGCAGCTGCTAAACCCCTGCACACTGGGGCCTGCAGCATGTTCAGTGGAATGGTTAGGACCAACCCAATGCTCACCATTATTATTTGGGTTACCTCAGTGCTTAGGAGTTGTAGCCCCAAGCTCAGGCCCCATTACTGGAGGCATTGTACAAATATAGTACAAAGAGGCACTCCTTGTCTGAAAGACCTTCTAGGCAAAATAGCAACTAAATAACTAAGACAGTCTAACTAGGGCTGTGCGAAGCTTTGGTCACTGATTCACTTCAGTGGAGATTTGGCCTGATTCGGCGGCCAAATCTCTGAATCCGAATCGAATCAGGAGACCCTTTAATCTCTCCAAATCGAATCAGAACCCCGTGTCGGTGTCTGGGGAGCGTGTGTGTGTGGGGGGGCGGGCCGTGCCTATCCGGCTCAGCGACTTGTGCCTCCTGGGTCGGGGGGGTGGGGGGGGCCACCTGGATCCCCCTGTGGCTGATCGCTGAGCTGGAGAAGTGTGGGGGGGCCCTAGTGTGCTCCCTGGCAGACTTGGAAGTGGACTGGAAGTACTTCCGGATTCACCGCCAAGCACACAGGGGCCCCACCTTGCACTCCTGTGGGATGCTCCATCTGCCCCAGCATTGCAGCGTTCACAAGCTGTGCCTGGTATCTCGAGGTATGTAGAAAAAACATTTTTAACTGTTTCTATGGCTGAATTGCTGATTCTCTGAATCAGCATTGAATCTTCAGATTCGGCCAAATTGAATTGGGGACAGTGATCCGAATCAATGAATCAATTCATTGTCCCTGATTCGGGCTGAATCCGAAACAAATAGGGCCCGTTTCGCATACCCCTAAGCTTAACCACCAGAAGCCCTGAAGCCTGCAGACCACAGCTCTCAGTAGTGAAACTAAGTGGAGGACAAGTAGAAATCCAGCCCCAGGCACCAAGCTGAGAGGTGCAAAACCTGCAGGTGCCACTGCTGTCCTGGCAGTAGCAGCAGCATCCCTGCCACTGCCCAGCACACCACTGCTCAGTCCAACTTATCGAGGTTCAAGAAGGCCTCATCTTGAACCTGCCTCTGAAGACTAGGGTCTTAAAATAGTGACCACAGGCCTAATTCTACTTTCCATGGGCTGAAAAGCTGTGAAAAGAGGAGGAAGTATGAAGTAGAATTTCTCTGCCTTGAGTTCCTGAGACCCCAGAAAGAATCCATTCTATGCAAGCAGAAGGGACAATAAACTTAACTGAACAGGAAATATAAGCACACGTACTCCTGACATAAGTTTGGTTACTATTTCCTACCCTCATCCTACACTGAGTAATTATACTCCAAGCAGAAATAAGCATTGTGGAGGCTACTGCCAAACAAAACGTGGACAAGCAGCATCTCTTGTCTTTCCAGAACATCTTAGTTCCATATATTTATTGAAGGAGGAAGAGTATGACCATACAATAGGTAAGCAGCAGATACAGCAGTGCTTAGTAAGGTGGCAGGATGCACAAAAAGAATGTAACTGGTCACCCGAAATGCTAAGTAGTCCCCCGGCAGCATATGAAACTCATAACTATTCCATCTTAATTGCTTATTGAATTCAGTTTTTCCTAAAGAAGAATGAATCAAGTCTTATTTAATAATGGATAGAACAATGCATTATCTAACAGCCCATATCAGTTAGTATCCGGCACTGGCACAATACTATAAAATCATTCAGGGTCCTAGTCCCCATGGCACTTTATGGTCTAGCTAGACTGCTCATGAAAATGGTCTGTTCTAAACGTGTCCAAAACTGTGTTTGATTTCTTTTTAGATGCACCTAAACCACCCACAGCAGATAGGTATATTTTCTCCGATGAGTATGGTAGTTTTGCAAGGTTCAAAAGATCATCTGTTAAAATCCAGAAAAGCGGAAGTCTCAGTGTTGAAACCCTTGTTGTGGCTGATAAAAAAATGCTGGAGAAGCATGGAAAGGAAAATGTAACCACATACATCTTAACAGTTATGAACATGGTAAGAGCTGGTGTGAGTGAAATGCATACTGTTTATTGTCAGGGTGCAAGATATATACCATTGAAAGCTATTTCTTGTGTAGGTGTGAGCAAGGAAAATGCACACATGGATACCTCAAGTTCTTTTTGCATGGATGTATGTGAAATTCCAGTATTACCAACATCAACAGTATCAATTATTGTGGACTATCTATAAAAAAAAATACTAAAAAATATGAATTATGATAAAATCATGAGACTGACAATAGTAAATAGTTTTGCATGTCCAGTATGCACCAGTCCAGAAACCCCTTTTGTTTTTCAGTGTTGGTAGCATTGGCACTTACATTGATTCTGACTTTTTTCCCCTTAATTTTGCTAAGATTAATTTTCTTAGCATTGGGTCTATTACATGACATGTCCCTAAGGGCCATATAATCATTCTGTAGGATGCTGTGCATAAAGATTGCATGTGTGCACACCATTATGGATACCATAATTCCTGCCTTAATGTGCACTGTGTCTGGAAAGAGAAGGGGAGCCAATTCCATAGCTACTTGTGGCTGGGGTAGCCCCAGAGTTCCCCATATTTCTTCTGTCCTCACTTGCTTGCCTGCAGAGGTCCTTACTCTACTGGCATCTCAATCTGACTTGGGCAGTCAAATGGGCTCTCTTCCCACTTACTTCCTTGTATAGGTGCATAAACTGCATGAGAATCATGTCCTAAATGATCAGTCTGGCAACTTTTTTTCAGAAGAGAAGTGGTGTTACATAGTAAAAGCTTTATTTATCGTCTCTTCACCTACTGTACTAAGGACTTGTTTCCTGTACCTTATTTTTATGTGGAAAAGCAGATACAGAGCTTGAAACTTTATGCTCTGTTGATATGTTGTGTTACCTCTTCTTGATATGCAAATCCCAACTTTAAATTGATTTAGCCCGATAACTGCTTTGGCTCTAATCCAGCAGGGCTCGGGACAGACATTCAAAAAGCCTGAACCTGAATTGATTCAATCTTTGCAGGTTAGTCTAACCTGGCTAGGCTAAATCAGTCTGTAACTGCACAGAAATCCCAGACATGCAGGCACATGTCTGCAGTGGCTCAGGCTAGAAGCCTGGGGGCACTAGAGCAGCCCTCCCCTTCCCTTCCAGTGCTGAGCTAAGGCGGGCATGGCCAGGCCCCAGCAGGATGCTCTGGTTAAGGAGGGGTTCCTTGCCTCCTAACCAGCCCAGCAGGGAATTGAAAACACAGTGTTTATCACACCTAACTCAGTGTTTATCTCCCTTTTAAGAAAACAGAGGGAAATTACCAGCTACCTGTTGAGTCTCCCTTTGTCCCATTTGCCACAGCATGGGCCATGGCCAGAAGGTGGTCTGCTAGCTAATGCTGAGAGATGTCTGCAAGGCAGAGAGGGTGAAGAGGGGAGGGGGGAGCAGGCAGATGCCTGCAGTCTCTGCTGAGCTGCAGCCAGGGAGCAGAGGGGAGGGGCCAGCCCTGCTGTGGAGCAGAGAGCCCCGCCCAGCCCAGAGACCATGCGGGGATGCTGGGGGAGTCTGGTTTAACTTAAACCAGCAAGGTGTCTGGGACAGGCATTGCATAAACCGATTTGAGCCAAATCAGTTAAGTCTGATACTACATTCAACCAGGTTTATCTCAAACCAGTTTCAGCCATTTTCAAACTGGTTTATGTGCACTGAACATCTGTTCTGTTATAGCTTTAAACCAGTTTCTGATCACTTAAACTGGTTTATGTGTAATATCTGTCCCAAGCCCCGAGGTGCAGAACTGAGGCTCGATCCAAATCTCAGTGAAGTCCTTTGGAAAGCTCCCGTTAGTTTCAGTAGACATAACGTCAGGCCCAGTCCTCATTTTGGCTGGATCGGTGTGTGTGGGATCTAGTCCTGACACGGGTGGAGTCCCCCCTTTGAGTCTCATTTAAGCCTGGAGCCTAAAAGGATAATAAATAGTTTACTCGTATTAAACATTTCTTTCTTACTTACTTGATATTCCTCCTTTCCCTCCCAATCATCACACAGGTTTCTAGTCTTTTTAAAGATGGAACAATTGGAAGTGACATAAACATCATTGTTGTGAGTCTCCTCCTTTTGGAACAAGAGCCTGTAAGTGGAATCATTATTCTTATGTAGCAGAATGTATTTGATATAGTTTGCAAACATTTCTGGATTTTTCCATGTTATACAAAAGAATGTCCATGAAGGGCTTCTTATGTCCTCAGAAGACCCAAGCTTGAAAGGCCACCTCATCACCACAGCTCTCAGAATCACAGTTTTTCTCTCTCCATGCACACATTTTACATATACACATGTGTGTGTTTAGATGTAGATGTGTGTGTATACATATAAAATATATATAATATTTACCAAGATTTTATATATAATAGATTCAGGAGTTGATTCAAACTCCCTTTAAACTTTGAATTTCTGCAATAGAGATAAAAACTAATCGCTTTCAATATTTTCTCATACAGGGTCTCCGTAAAGCCCTTGTCACTTTTAAACTGTAATAACTTAGGGTGCGTAAAAGGACTTTATGAACACCCTGTATATTAAAGTGATCCTACATAATGAGCTTTTTAAAAAAATTGCTGGCTGCTCCAGGATGGACACGTTGAGGGGACTGGCTTCTGGGATGCTAGTGGAAGAGAGCAGGGAGTTGAAAGGCCCTACACTGAAGGAAACACCTTTGGAGAGTTCAGAACTGAAACTATATACTTATTTTCTAGGAAAAAAGTGTATGCGTGTGTGGAGGTATCAATTAGAGCAAGAGGGGAAAGCAGCTATTGACTGTTGTGATAGCATGAGAAATTTGTGCTCAGTAGAGCTGGCCAAAAACCTTAATTCAGAGGAAGATAATGCCTGGCACGCATGCAAAGGCATTTTGCTTGGCACGTATGCCATGGTGAAGGGTGCAGGGCTGCACTACCACAACAAGGGTTGGGCACCATGTGGCTCCCCTGCCATCTGCCCCGAGCATGCCAACATCCTACATACAAATTGCAGATGTTTTTGGCACTCTTCCCAAAAATGTTGTGGCTCCCTGGTTTAATCACATCTTCTATTTTTCAGCCAGAGAACAACAACAAATTATCTGAACACTGATTTTTTTTTTGACAACCAGTCCAAAATATTTAGTTCTCAGTCTTATAGTTTTTTATGATAAAAAGAAAAAAAACCCAAGCAACTGACACAAAAGAAAAACAAAACAAAACACAAAACCACTTAAAATAACAGTCACTCCATCCAGAACCCTATTTTCCATGAAAAAATAACCAATGGGACATGTTGAAGTAACTCTAAAGTTGTGCATTGGTTCATCTGCTTTAAATCATTTAGTATTTAAGTCAACACAACATATCTAGACTTGTGGTTTCTTATGAGTTTTCTGGTTCCTGTATTGCAAAGCTTTGTAAACCAGATATACCTATGAAATTTGTTGGAACTGAGGTGTATAAATACATATAGATTTTTAATCTGAAGGTCTGGTTTTCTTCTGTAGCATTGTAGATTAGGGGTAATTCCGTTGAAGTCAGTGGATCATACCATGCATATCAGCCCATGTGCACATCAGAATCAAGCCCCACTTTATTAGTGTCCTTTATATTAAAAAATACCAAGATGTTCTGTAGTCCTAGCCCAACACTGCTGTTTGAAACAGAGCAGCTGCAGTGTTTCACATGATCACTCTAAACCCCTCAAGTGGCGTTTTAAGCTCTGCTGCCTTCTGTAGTTCTTGCATCCATAGCATATTGTCATGAAGAAAAGCAAATCAGGAGAAATAAAGGCACTTGTGTCTGTTTGTCTGAAAACTGCATGTGTTCAAGTTTAGAAGTAAAATGCTTCCCAGGAGGGAAAGCCGAGTCCTGAAATCATTCATATTGCAATTTATGTTAAAAAGGATTATAGAGTACTTTTTGCTATATAAATGCTGTAGGGGTGGGGGTGGGGTCAGCTTCCAGAGACTTTCTTAGATGCTCAGATCCTAATAAAAATCAGTGGGAACTGGGTGACTGATTTCCACCTCTGTCCTTGAGAATCTCCCCATCATGATGCCTCTATTCCATTTTATAATAATGAATGAAAATATTGGAGACATTGATTCGAAAGTCACCTGACTTATGAATTCATAGATAACTGACTAAATATACTAAATATAACGCCCTTTGCCACACCCCTAGGTGAACTCTTTTTCCTTCTGTCACCTTTCTCAAGGACTGGTGGACTTACTTCTCTCCCCATGATATATCTGCAGGGTGGATTAATGATCAACCATCATGCAGACCAGTCATTAAACAGCTTTTGTCAGTGGCAGTCTGCTTTGGTTGGGAAGAATGGAAGACGCCATGACCATGCCATCTTGCTGACAGGATTTGATATCTGTTCTTGGAAAAATGAACCTTGTGACACTTTAGGTATGGTAGAAAATGTGCTTTGATACACTTCTAAATGTCTGCTGCCAACAGCTTAAGAAAGAGCTCTGAGTATTGTGGTTAATGACACAAATGTATAGAGTAGCCTTCCATTGCTAGCTTTTTGTTTCTAACTAAAAAACTATCAACTATCTAAGTAAAAAAAAAAAAAAAAAAAAAAAAAAAATCAAATTACTCATAGTTTAGCACCAACAAAAGAACGCCAAAGAAATCTTCTGAAAATGTTTGGATCATTGCTCCATTCAGGGAGTTTTCTCCCTCTCTGATATCATCTTAAAATTTGAAAATGTCTCTGGGCCCCACAACATTTTTTATGCATATTTCAGGTAATGGTGCGTTCTAGTTTTCCCAAATGCCATAACTGGTATGTCAGATAAGCAAAAAACGAGCCCGTATCAGAACTTCTGTAGGCCAACAACTGAGAAGTTCATTTTTGCTTGTTTTGGTCCTGTGTGTGTGTGCGTGCATGTATTTCCCAACACAGGATTCTCCTTCATGTCAAAATGAGGTCTGCCAAAATGTGCCAAACTTACCTTGCAGTGAACCTTTGCCATGTGCCTATGCTGTACTAGCTTAAATCTTTACTGTTCAATTCAAATGATATATGTGTAGAATAACACTGCTTCCATCTTTTTTCCCCTCCAGGATTTGCACCTATTAGTGGCATGTGCAGTAAATATCGTAGTTGCACCATCAATGAAGATACAGGTCTGGGTTTGGCGTTTACTATTGCCCACGAATCTGGACACAAGTAAGCTATTTTTCGTGAATTTTCCCTCAGCTCCTTGTATAAGTAAATATATACACTAAATGGCATGATAAAACTACTACAATCAACTGATGCCTGACTAAAAAAATAGATCATTTATGGAGACAGGTCAACTTTTGAGAACATGGGACTGTTGGAACTGTTAAGTCATGATCATCCATTCTACAGATACAAGTGGAAGGGACACAACACTGGCAGATTTCAATATCTAGGGACCACGGAAAATAAATCCATATTTAGGGAACTATTGTCACACCATCCATAGTCCTTCCCTCTTTGGACCATTCATATGCTCCTTTGCTGAAGAGGGCTTCATAGCATATGGGGGATATGTCCTGGAGCCTGAGGTGCTGGAGCTGCTTCCCTTGGTGTTTTTTCCTAAAGCTGTGGATAGCAGAACTAAAAAAACTCCTAGCTGAAGCCATTATGACTTTTGTTAGCTGTAGCCTACAATTCCCCAACAATCCCAAATGTTGGTGGTATTGTGTAGGGTTGACTGCCTAGGGTTAGCCCAGTCCTTACAGTGGGAGAAAGGAGCACAACAGTGAACACTAAGGAGAGGTAGCCCCTCTATGTTACTTGGTAGTCTCATCAGGTTTATGGGCCAGTTCCCTGTCATCCAACTTTGTCCTACCCCATCCTTTATCTTAATCTACATCAATCCCACCCCACCACTAGGATGGACTGATGGATGGCAAACTTTCAAATGACTTTGGCCACTTGTTACCACCTCATATTCCACTTCCATTGGACTTGATTTCTAGGGTACCAATTCTTTCTATTTTTCTAAGGATTGCTGGCCTTCTACTTACAGTAGGGGTCTAACTTAGATTGTCAGTTCATTAAGATATGACTTTAGGATACTGGTTTGAAGCTAAGGAATCTGATTAGATTTTATGGGTTTCTTTCATATTGTTTGGCTCTTTCTGTCTCAGAAAATTCTCCTTCTGCATTTCTTGATCTTGAGTTTTAAGCTGAGTTCAATTTAATTATTTCTCACAATAGAAACCTAGCCAGTATTGTGGCCTAGAGATCCCATGATATCAGAACATGATTAATGGCTTGGTAATACCAGGCCAGGCCTTAAATCCAGTTTCTTTGTTTCAGAATCTTTATGAAAATAAGGTAAAACACAGAAAAAAATTCCTTTGTAGAGTAATATTCCTATGCAAAGGAACTTTGTCAAGGGCAGCACTACTGCATTGTGCTGCACAGTCATTGGCTGAATCCTTCTGCTTCTGCATGACTGGAGGGCTATGTAGTTTTCATTGTATAAATATAATGTATAACGCACACTATGACCTAACGTCTGCATGAGTGGCCCTTTTACAGGATTCTGTGCATCTGAAGGGAAACAAGGAACTGGGGAATAAACTGGTGACTAATGAAGTTAATGGGAGTTGTGCCTGTCATTTCAGTAGGGCTATGTAGATAAAATATGTAGGGACTGATTCAGGGCAACTCCATTAATTTCAGTAGATTTATGAATGATTTAAACCAGTATTAGGGAGAAATGGGTCCATACCATTTAATTCCAGAAATACTTGCTTTAGTTTCTAAATTGTCCTTCCTTCTCATTTCTTTTTTCTCTTTTACATTTTGGGCTGCTTCTCTATTGTTCTTTGATCCTTCTTATTTTCATCAGCCTCTCTTTGGGTTCCTTCTATATTTCTGCCTCCTGAAGGGAAGAAAGTCCTTACAGACTAAATAAATACACCATCTTTGAAATATTGCTATTTTCACTCTGCAGCAACAGGTAGAACATTTCCTGTACTGCCATTTGTCTGAGCTCGTGTTCCTGGCACAGCTTTGTACGGCAGGAGATAGAATTTGGCATCAATGACCTTTAGATGCCTGGAAGCAGACACTCTATAGAAGTATTGTCTAATAACATTATGAACAATACCATAGTAATAATATGTGGGAATTTATGTTTGAAACAAAAAGGAGATTTCATCATAGCTGTGACCTGAGGCAATGGAGTAACTGCTTTTTTCTAAAATCAAGGATTCTACTGATCATTTAATTAAGAGTTCCAGGAATACTCTAAAGGTTTGCATTTGAGGAATGGTGATTCAGAGTTATAAAAAAGCATTTATATGTGAAAAAGTGTAGTGAGATTTGTTCCACATATGGGGCTCTTGGGGCTGCATTACCCAGATCTTGTAAAGCTGCAAACTAATGGCCTATCTCATTCCAAGAAATGGGGTTGAATGAGGTGTAAGAAAGAACAGAATCTGCTTTTTTCCATATGGTACAATTTCCCTGTCTCCTGTCAGCTGATGCAGGAAGAATACTCCTACAACTAGATTTATATGCTTTAGAGGCACTTTGTGCCACTAGAGTAATGCAAAGGCTGAAGAGCTGAGGATCTGCCCTGATGTTTCCCAGCAATAATGGTTTAAAGTCAGAACCTCTGTTTATTTTAACATGATTTCAAGTGCAGATTTCAAGTACAAGTGAAAGCAGGAACAAGAATCTCTTATAGACATTTATGAACATAGATGGCATTGTAAAGCATTGCTCACCTTACAGGCCAAAGTCTGTTTACTGGGGTTGTCAGTCCAATGTGCGAATATCCAGCGTCTTTCTTACTCATGCTTGATTTGACCAAATTTCCTCTGAATCCCTTTGAAGTCTAGGGAAAAATTAGATTTGTATCTTGGACATCAATTTTCCTCCTATTTCTACAGCAATCCAAGTACAAACTTTGGAAAAGACTATCTGAAACTTATAGTTTTGCTGATCTCTAATCAGTCCATACATGCAGTGTATCTAGAAGCCTACACAGTAAGGCTTCTACACATGCAGTACTGCACAGTAACTAATCGGGCATAAATTTGATTACCTGCATGATGCAGGTGTTAGGGTGATAATATTTGGATCTTGGGGAGCACTGGATTTGGAGCTGAATAAAAAGGTACGACCTGTGGCCTAGCGAAGCTGCTAACCACAAGGCAGAATGATATCTAAGCCAGCCATTTGCTTATGCTAAGTACCTACCTTAACTGTGTCAACCATTTTCTGAGGAACATATACAAAAAAGTGAACGGTGATTAGTGAAGAAGCCTCCAGAAGCTTCCAGGTTTTGGTCAAAGTCCGCTCATTGACCGAAGAGCAGAAGTCAAGGTCTGAGACATGCGCTCATAGCAAAAAAGCATGTAAATGAATGAAATGCATAGGCAATTCCATGCTAATGAAGCAAACAGTAAACAGAGGTGAAGCTTGAGATGGGAGGAGAAATGGGTAGAACAGACGGAGAGACAGGGGTGGAATGAATATTAATGAGTATAAACCAAAATGTATAAATGTGGGAAAAAAACCATTGTTCATTGCTGCTCCCCTGGTTTCACGGGCTGTGTGTCTGTGAGGGAGCTCGCCCGAAGCTGTCTCCATGCTGAATAAAGCTGTTGCGAGCAATGTGTGCTGGTGTTTGCTCCCTGCCTGCTCTGGCTAATGAGTAACAGGATCCATGGGCAATTGGATCATCATCTCCCTACTCGTTGGGTGCCTCATGGAGTCGGGGTCTAACAGCAGGTATCACATTTATAGTCAAGTTCGTATAAGTCACCATATTTACTGTGTAGTATGGGTGTGCATGTGTGAATGCATGCCTGTACTGCACAGTAATTTTGGTAACTGCACAGTAAATGCGCACATGTAGATGCACCCTAGGTATATATTACATGCTAGGTAGATCACACTGGCTCCTTTAGAGTGCCTGCTATTGTTATACATTTTTACAACCTTCTTTAAATAGTTCATGTTTTTGCCTGAGAGTTAAATAGTTCCTCGGGGAGTTCACGGTCTGTTGTGTCACTGAACATTAAATCTGTAGATTCTTTGGCTATGAAGTGCATGAACTAACTGTGTGTCCTGAAAAGACAATAAAATATCTGCTGGGTTAGAAATATTGTCCACTTGCAGAGGGAACCATATTTCTCAGCAGGGCCAGCGGGTGGCAATCAATGTAGTGCTTTTGATGGGCCTGCCCTGATTTACAACAGCTGAGGATCAAGCCCAATAAATTAGCTAGTCCCTGCATACACATACTCATTACATGCTCAAAGCCGCCAGTGTACCCCAGTGTTGAAGTAACAGATTGTGAAATGCCTGTTCAAAACACGCCAAAATTCACAGATGTACAGTATATAAAATAAATATAAAGCAGTAAAACAAAAAAAAGATCTGAAACTTAACTGTTGTATAGCCATAAATTCCACATCATTCAATGTTTTAATGTGGGTTTTATTGTTGCTGCACATTATTTATGTTATGGTATAAAGTATATTATGTAGCATGTAACCTACTGAGTTCAAGGCTATATTGTAATAGAGACTATAGAACACACCTAATCGGACATGGTACCTTCACCAGAGAGTTTGTAGCCCCAACAGGGCATGTAAAGCTTGCTGGATACAGTAAAGGGAAATGACCTGCAAAGACTTCTTCAGCTGCAGAACCAGATCTCTTAGTGCTGACCCACTGTTTTGTTCCCTAGAACACACTGGCTAGGGACAGAAATTATACATAAACCGGTATACGTGAACAGTAACACAACAGAAGTTCAGTGCATATAAACCATTTTCAAAATGGCCAAAACCAGCTTAAGATAAACCTGGATGGATGTAATATCACACTTAACTGCTTTAGGTTAAATTGATTTATTGAACTTCTGTCCCAGATCTCCTCCAGATTCAAGTTAACTCACAGTTTCCCAGCATCCCAGGATGCTTTGTGCATGCCCTGCAAACCCTTCTTTGGTGGGCAGGCTAGCCTTGACCTAAGCTGTCTGCTCCAGCTAAGCAGGGAGGCGCGCTCTAGCACCTCCCGGCTTCTGGCCTGGGCCACCGCAGGCATGTGGCTGCATTTCTGGAATCAAAAGTGAATGTCTGTTCACTTGCTTATCGGCTCAGCCTCCACAACTTAGATTAACCTGCAAAGATTGAATTGATTCAGCCTTGGGCTTTTTGACTGTCTGTATTTAGCCACTGTCTGCATAGCCCGATAGTCTATAGTTTGAATGTGTTTTTGGAACACCACTCACAAGCACTACCAAATTAGTGTGGGAGGAAGAAGATTCTTTATAAATGCAATGATTTTTCACAGACATACAGGTTAAAAACCTGTTGAAAATTCCATGGGCTATAAAATCCTGTCTTCTGGAAGTTAATGGCACTTCGTTCATTGTGGCCAAGATTGCACTCAAGTATAGGTGTATTTATCCTGGACAATTATAATTTAGAGGAAGGTTTAAATTCATCACTAGCACTCACATTAGAAATTCTCTGCCTATGCCAGGTATGTATATGGCTTAGCATTTGCAATGGGCTGTGAGTATTGTAAGGTACTGCTGCTCTATCCCAAATTATAATGATAGAAGCAATGCCAATGTCATAAAAGCTTTATTGGCCTTGTATATGGCCATCAAAGTGTGATATAATAATCTTCTTTGTGACATTTTAATGGGTCATGCCCAAGTACCACCCATCATTCAGGTTAGCTGATCTTTATTTTCATGGTACTAAGAACATTCAGAAGGCTAAACAGTATAAAGCTAGATTAATCTGCTTGAAATAATTAGGGAGGAGACTATGCTGTCATGTAGTCAGACAGGCTTAATCTTCACTGGTAATTCATTAATAAAAAGTTCCCTGTGTTGATGAATCACTGTCTGAAAAGCATTCGGTCACAAGGGGGTATTATTTACAATGACAGAAATGAAAATGGTCCTGAACCAAAAAGTATGGCATGAATGCTTCCCTCCCAGTGACACAGAATGGAAATCTGGTTGTAATTTACTCTCTGTAACCACAGAGAGTAGTGGTGGACGGGTTGTACTCAACCTGGCGAGATGTGAGCAGTGGGGTACCCTGCGGCTCGGTCCTCGGGTCCGCACTGTTTAACGTCTTCATCAGCGACTTGGATGAGGGGGTGGAAAACACGCTGTCCAAGTTACTGGTGACACTAAGATGTGGGGCGAGGTGGACACACTTGAAGGGAGAGAGAGGCTGCAACTAGATTTAGACAGACTAAAAAGTGGGCAGACGAGAATAGGATGGGGTTCAACATAGACAAATGCAGGGTGCTGCACCTTGGGAGAAGGAATCCACAGCATACATACAGGCTGGGGAGTTCCCCTCTCGAAAGCACAGAGGCGGAAAGGGATCTTGGAGTCATTATTGACTCCAAGATGAACATGAGCTGCCATGCCAGACCGCAGCCAGCAAGGCCAGCCATACCTTGTCGTGCATCCAAAGGTGCATCGCAAGCCGGTCCAGAGAGGTGATCCTCCCCCTCTATGTGACTTTGGTCAGGCCGCAGTTGGAGTACTGTGTCCAGTACTGGGCACCACACTTCAAAAGGGATGTGGCCAGCTTGGAGAGAGTTCAGAGGAGGGCCACCCACTTGGTGAGAGGGCAAATTCAAGAGGTTGGGTGATCACCTGTCTGGGGTCTTGTGAACCCAGCATTCGTTCCTGCCTGTGGCAGGGGGTCAGGCTAGATGATCTGTTTTGGTCCCTCCAGACCCTAGCTACTATGAAACTATGAATTTAGATGGTGTCGTAATGCACGATGCAGTGGAAATGGTTTTGATTCTCAACATTTGAGACAAATGGTGCCGAGTTGTGATGAGAACTGGGAGCATGGGCAGAGGGACTAATTAGATCATATTATTAATTGTATCACACATCATCATCTATGCACCAGTTTTACCCATAATATGCTAAGTACTCTGAGCATATGACAATTCCCATCCCAAATCCCTAGCAGGTGATGAAGAGAAGCAACATATGGAAGGAAGGAAGAACAATGAAAGCATATATACATAAGGAGAAATTGGATTTGAACATTCCCATTGACTTCAGTGAGTTCAGAATTATGATACAGCTGAACAGTCCTCTAATCTGGCCATAATTACAATGGAGGAATTGTTTCATTGTGCTGCTGTAAACAGTTTTTGATAAAAATAATTATATAAAAAGTAAGTCAAGAAAGACACCTGTGAATAACAGTAAAGCAACTACCATCATGAAGGCAAAGAACTGTTCTTCGGAGTGCATATGCTTATAATTTGCCCATTGGGTCAGGGTACTGCAAGATATTGGTATCTATAAAACATACCCAGTCTGAACAGTGAGACAGTGGCATGGTAGTATTTTCCCATAGATTCATAGACTGTCAGGGGTTGGAAGGGACCCCACAGATCATCAGGTCCAGCCCCCAGCTCTAGGCAGGAAGACAACTGGAGTCAAGTGACCCCAGCGAGGTGACCGTCCAGTCTCCTCTTGAAAACCTCCAGGGTAGGTGACACACATCCCTGGCATTTCTTCCCTGGAGGGGCTATTGCTAATGAAGAGAGAGGTCAATTCTTGGCTACTGCTGTGATAACTGTAAAAAAGTACCTCTGTGTTTACTGCTCCTGTTTAATTTGAGGAGAAAAGTACTCTGCCACTGTAATGCGCCCACCAACGTATTTCACATGGGGCACCAAATGGATGATAACTGTTTTATTAGCAATGCATGATGCAACAGGCAGGAAAATGGAAGGAAAGATAATCTTATAAAACATGCAAAGATGGTCAAGGCTCTAGTGCTTCTGTCCTTGCAACCCAGCTTTGACTTATGTTTTTAGGGACCCTGTCTCTCACCAAACTAGGTCTCCCTTGCAATTCATCTCCATGTTCAGTGTATGAAATGACCAAAGAAGGGCACTTACTATGAAGCTGGGCTTGTTTCAAGCTTGCCTGTGGTCTCATCCCTTTGTGGAGCTTTCGTTTATAGAATTCCTGCCATAAAACAGCAGCGTATTTCTCCAGAAAGCTGTCTCTTCTTTCTGATGTGTTTTGATTTTAGCTAGCTGTGTCATTTATGGTTTTTGTTTCAGCTTTGGTATGATTCACGATGGAGAAGGGAATCCCTGTAGAAAAGCTGAAGGGAATATCATGTCACCCACGCTCACAGGAAACAATGGAGTCTTTTCTTGGTCTGTATGCAGCAGGCAGTACCTCAACAAATTTCTCAGGTAGGTCAACGATAGCTCCTAGAAATGGTTTTCTGGTGTGCCCTCTTGACTGAACCCCAAATCTTGGACTTCTGAGGGTTGTAAATGGTGCTATATAAAGCTCTTTGTGCTGGATTTCTTCAGCCTTCATCAATGTACCATAGTATTCACTTGAATTGAAATTTTCCTTACAAACATTGTCCTCAGTGTCTACTTTTTAAAAGAATATTAGTGGGAAGAGGGCACAAAAGCAGGTAGACAGTGTATCAAACAATTAAAAATAAAATATAAATGAATACTCTCTTGTTCTAGTCCATGCCATGAATAAGCACATTTTATATTCCCTTATATAGTTGCTGGGAAACTTGGTATCCTATTATTTCCCCTAAGATGTTGGTACAAACTAAGGATGCTGTTAAAAAGCAGCCTATGTAGTGCCATCAGAATTTCAATGTCTTCAGCATATACTTGCACTTTTATGATGTCAGCCCCATAATGCCATTAATATGCATTATTTACCCTAACTATACAAGTGAATACTTGCAGAGCAAATTATTGTACCAGAGCAGAGAACAAGAAAGAGAAGTTTTGGCTGATTCTTGTCTGCTACCATGCTCCATGTTGCTGTAAGCACATGAGAAAATTACTAAGCCAGTTAGGAGTGTTCAACTATTTGGCATAAGGCAACAGACAAACACATGGAAGGCTCATCTTAGATTGACTGAACTTTCACAAACATGAACCCAAGCATAAAATGAGGGATCATGATGAACCACGATATGACATTTCGGTCTTAAGATGTGCCCCACTTACTGGTCTCAGCTATAAATCAGTGGCCTGTTTATCTTTCCACATGAAACAAATACAGAAATAAGACACTTCACATGCTGATTCTGCATAAGTTCTTCTATCCTGCTTCTGGGAAGCATAGTCTAGGGGAAAGGAACAGACCAGATCTCCTTGTACTTGGTTACATTCCAATAAGGAAGAGAGAAAGGAAATTCATACAGTTCATTTCTGTTTGCCCAATAATCCCAGAGCCTGGATTCTTGCTTCCTAAGACTTTGCAGGTCAGGCTACCAACAAGAAACCAAGGGCTTTTGGCTCCTGCAGCAGATATCTCATTCCAGGACATGCCTATAAAGCTAGTTAAAGGTATGCTGTACGAAACCATGTGTTTTTGCTATTCTGTAGCAAAGAAAATATTTTGATAGAAAGATCAACATCCTGATTAATACATATACATTCTCATTATAGTACAGCTCAAGCTGCTTGCCTGATTGATGAACCTAAGCAAACAGGACAGTATAAATACCCTGATAAACTGCCAGGGCAGATCTATGATGCTGATACCCAGTGCAAATGGCAATTTGGAACGAAAGCAAAACTGTGCAACCTCAGTTTTGTGAAGGTACCTATTAATATCTTTATCACAATATGACAACTTACATTAGACAACTGCAGTGCACTAGGAATTAGCCCAAGTAGTACAATGAACTATAGGATCTGGAGTAGTTCTCACCTTTACATTACTTGGCACTCTGCCTCTGCTGGGATGCTGTACCATCTTGGGGGAATGTCATAAAAGGACTGTGCTTCTGAGATGAAAAACCTGACCAGGAACTATATTCAGTACAGATGCACTGTACTTTCCAGTGCACAAGCTGTACTATCCACTCAGATTCTGCTAGGCACTCCTCTCTCCACTGCCTGGTTGAAATGACTATCAGCCTCAGCAAAACTAGGAAGCATTGCAGTTTTGATCAGACCCTGTCCAGTGGGTGAAAGAAAGGGAAGAGCTCTTGTGGCTTCTTTTACCCTTATGTACTTGCACAAAGGCTTGGAACAATCTAACCCTGCATTGAAGGATTACTTCAGAGCAAAGATAATGCATTTTGATGTCCTTCACTTTTTGATGTAGGATGTAGTTATATAGAGTGAGCAATACCCGCCCCATTGACTTCCTGGAAAGCTGTTCTTTCAAAAACACTGTGCCAGGATTCTGAATAGAAGTGTTTTTGTTTCAGTTACTACTACTATGTATGTTGACTTCTTTCACGCTAACCAGGATTTTACTAGGCAATGACAATTATTTTTATTTCACAGCTAATAAACTAAGAAGTAGGACAAAACAGTGCAAGGATGAGGCTGTCATTCCAAACATAATGTGTGTTTCAGAAAATGGAGGCCCTCCACAGTCTTAGAATCCCAGTAGACTGTTTCCTATTCAGTCCTTGATGTTTTAAGAGCTGGTTAGTTCTTTTATAATCTCACTTTCAAAAGAAATTTTAAAAAAATGCAAAGGAAATCAAATAGGAAAAACAAGGTAGCAATCTTGAAGACAGTAGTCCAGCATGTATAACTATATCATGAAGCTTGGGTCTAGAACATCTTTATTCAGGAAATGATTGGTTTTACAGGACTTTTGCACTAGGAAAGGCAATAGCAGAGTCATTAATACTTTTCTAGATATCAGGTAATAATAGGGAAATTCTCTATTTTTTTTCCAGGATATATGCAAATCACTCTGGTGTCATAAAGTAGGTCACAGATGTGAGACAAAGTTCATGCCTGCAGCAGAAGGGACAGCTTGTGGCATAAGTATGGTGAGTCATTTAATTTGAGACGCTACTCCAAAATGAATGAAAACAAAGTGGATTCAGCTCCCACTAAAGTCACTGGGAAAATCCATGATTTCAGGTGTTAGAAGAAGTTTGCAAATGCAGAGGAAGCAAAGATAATGCATTTTGATGTCCTTCACTTTTTGATGTAGGATGTAGTTATATAGAGTGCAGCTCCAATTTGAGTGTTGCTTATTCCTGGAATGAACTTGGCTAGGTGTCTTTGCATGTCTGTATTAGCTTTATTGATCACGGTGCAGAAAGACAACCCAAGGGCAGGATCATTTGCCTTACTATAACTCTAAATACAAGTGAAAAACTATAGTGGCTACTATTGGGACATCCAATTCGATTTTGAATATTTTATTTTACTGCAACATGTTACTTATAAAATATACTGTTTTAATTTCCAAAACCTTGATATGTGTTTTTTGCCATGTGGGAGTATTTTTTTCTCCATTTTGCCTTCCTTCTCATTACAGTATGAGTACATTAATAGAGAAGAAAACTGTTTAGATCCTCAATTTTAAATGCCACAGACTTGATTTAGGGATGCTGGACACCAAGAGGACGTCTTAACTTGATCTGGATTTTTTAGTGCTCAGCATTTCTGAAAAATCAGGCCTGGTATATCTGGAGTGGGGTTTAAAACTGAGGCAACTTGGTCCCCCATGATTTAAGGCATGGGTAGATGTCAAGGCCTTGATTGGGACATTGCTCATGTTTATCTTTTACTTACCAGGGCCTCACTGTACTGCCACTTCTGCAATTGTCCGATTTTGGTGAACAGAATGAAAAATTTTAGGAGTTAAGTACTTTCACAGGAGTTTGCAGGACTGGCATCTAGGTCTTCTCAACAGTCTAGTAGGTACCACAGGACATGTGACGGGACAATTGTTGACATTCTTTTGACAGTGGTGTCGAAGAGGTCAGTGTGTCAAATATGGAGATCATGGACCCAAGCCTATTAATGGCCAGTGGTCTGCTTGGTCTGAGTGGTCAGAGTGTTCTCGGACCTGTGGAGGTGGAGTAACATATCGAGAGAGACACTGCAATAACCCAAAGTAAGACATTGATCTGAAAAGGTATTATTTTTATTTCTGCTATTACAGTATAACAAAAAGGGGAAAGACTAGATTTTACAGGAAATTAATATACTCCCAGAGAGCTCCACATGATACCCTGAATAATCTATTATAAATCAGCAAAATGAAGAGCTCTGAAATATAGAGGATGTTTTTATATTTAGGAAGAATGGGTTTGATTAAAACCCACTGAGATGTGGAAAGACTGAGATTATGGGCTGTAGATCAAGTCTGCATGGGTTTAATATAGAATTCATCAAAACATTTAGCAATGTCTGGACTCAAAAAGGTACACTTCTTTGGTTCATTTTTGATCAACTCTAGTTTTACATTAGCTTGACTTTGTAATTCTTTTAATGCATACATTCTAGTATACCTATACCTTTAACTGACAACTGTACACATAAAGAAAAGATTACTCAGAGGTATAGAAGTACTTTCAAGTACTGTTTTAGTTGAGCAGAATAGGGTTATCAGCTCCTTTCCCACATAGTTTAATTATACAACGCTAATGATAATTTTATTAGAGCAGAAATGAGTAATTGTAAATCCCCATTTGAATTAAATCTCTATCAAGCATGCAGCAGATGAAATGTCAATGCTACAAACAGCAATTTCTACAGAATATGTTGTATCAGGATGGAGAAATATACTTCCAGGTGCATTTCAGACAATAACACCTTTAAATAAATGCGAATGCATTGGAAAAGAAAGTCTTGTCTAATTTAGCAACATGGAAACCCTAAGAGGAAAAGTTTCACTGCATTTCCTGGATGTGTATATCTACTTGCACACACAATACATTTTAATTGTTAACATTTAAATTCTTGACATATTAAATTTAAACCTAACATTTGCCCCTGCTCAGAGGACTCTCCAAAGGACTTCAGCATGCTGCTGAAGGCTGGTTTAAGTTTCTAGAAGAGGGCTCCTACGTATGTAGGCTGATTTTTCCAAATCACTTGTTCCCTGTGGATTTCAACAGGGGACTGACTACTGGGTGTACAAGAAATGCAAAAATTACACCATTCATTTAGAAGCTCAAACAAGGACAAGGAGTATAACTTTAGGGTGCTACCTTTGAAAAACGTATCTATGCTCATGTGAGCTTCTGCTGTACCCAATACCCATCCAATTTAGTTCTCTTTCTACTGATCCTCATAAAACAGGCACCATGGTCCTGCCCTAGAGTCTTTTGAAATGACCATTTGAATTACAGATGACTTTCACTACTAAACGACTACTGAGGTCCTCTGTAGTACACTGAGCTATGCAGATTTGCTAAAATAGTCATTTCTATAAATTGTCACAGTGTAATTTCATGGATCTGGTTTTCATACATCACAACATTTTACAATCGAGATATTTTTCTGAGAAAGAAGTAGATTACATAATTTAATAGCTCAGCTGGTAAAGAACCTGAATAGTGCCCAAGAGATTTAAGTTAATACCTAGGTTGTATCTGTGGGATTGCATCCTACGTATTTCATAATAGCGCATTGTTCACTAAAATATTAGAATACAGCCTGAGGCATGCATGGAATCAAAAAACTAAAACAATAAAATTGCTTCAACACACATATTTTCATATGTTGTATACAATGTCTAAATGAATGATCAGAAGCACTGTAAATTTAAAATAATGACACCATTAAAATATTAATTAAAGAAAACCTGTGAAAGGCCATGTGTAGACCATTGTATTCCCATAGAAAACAGTATTCTTAGTTTGTAGTGCTATAATTAACATGGCCTGAGCTGAGTTCATATGATTATCCCCAAAACCAATCTAGTTTCTCTTGCTAATTGTGATGTTTTGAATACCTTCCCCTTTCAGAAGGATGACCAAATCATTTTGTATTCCATGTCTCTATTACATTTAAATGCATAGCCATCTCACTCTCTTTTAACTGCTACTTAATCTGATGTCCCAAGTCTAAAAAAATCTTGCTAACTGATATCAGTTTTTGGCAAATATAAGCCTTGACAGATCGTTTGACTGCTACAAAAATAATGGCACGTTCGCCTACTCACACACATGTACATATACACATACCACTAGGATGCTTATAGGAGTTGCTGAGTGTTCTCTGATTATTGTAGAAAAGTGAATGCATTCAAGCTACCCTAATGGCATTTTAATCATCACTCATTGAGTTATTTCTTAGTTAATCTGTTTATACTCTTGCACTTGGACTATTTGAGGTGGTTGATACATTTTCCCCTGGAGTATGTTTTTAGTAGTTCTTTTCCAAAACTCATTGCGAGTTTTTCTGTCCCCTTCCTTTGCCTACTGTTTGATATTAGGAGATGAACACACATTGGCATGTGCTCATGTCACTCCTGTGCAAGATAACTGCATATAATGTCGGGGCGGGGGTGGGGGGGGGAATGTACATGACACATTTAATGGTTGCAGCCCAAATGAAGAACAAGGGCACCTCTTTCAGTGCGTCTCCAGGTTGATGAAGTTTTACACCACCCTCAAATGAAAAGCTGAGGCTATTATTTAAGATATAATCAAGCCCTGCATGATTCTATTACTTTTCTTATTTGATAACTTTTACTTGAGAAATATATTGGGTTTTTTGTGTTTGCTTTGCTTACATAGGAAGAGACTTACCCTTTAAGGCAGAAGGAGGTTAAAGAAATCATAAATATAACAAAGCTGTAAAGGAAGCTCTCTGTATAGAATGAGCATGGGCCCAATCATTTTTGTTATCTTTACTTGGGCAAAATTCCCATTGATTACAATTAGTCAAGATAAACCTGGATATCTATTTAAATATGCATCCATCCAGAGCTAAAAAAATACATTTGATTAATTAAATGGTCACTAATCATTGCAGGAGGGTTGTTTGAGTAAGATCTTCACTCTTGGGCCTAATGTTAGGATGGGTGGTAGCAGTTCTAGACCGTCAGCAGGTGAGGTGAATACAAAGCTGCTCCCTACAGCTTATTTCCCTAGTGCTTTGTCCAGTTTTCAAGTGATTAACATTTGGGTTTCCCCAACTTCCTTTGAGAGACTACTTCAGTATTCGTTAAAGACTTCTGAAAAAGTCAGCCGTTGTATACCTTCAAAATTTTAATGCTCTTTAAAGACAGGGCCCAACTTGTTTTATAAATGCATGAGGATTAGAATGAGGAACATGAATGTAGCATGAAAAAATAAAAAACCAAATGCACCTGAATTCAGAGAGTTGTCTTCATTACATCACTATGCAATGAATTAATCAGAAAGTACATTAAGATAAGTTACAAGGTATCCTGGACATAGGGTACATTTATAACATACTGGGTGTGTCTACATGTGCGCTGGACTGTGCAGTTGTTGCTGCTTTAGCAAGTACTAAATGACTGTGTAGTAACTGCCGTTACTGCACAGTCCCAGCACCGCACAGGTCATTTCTGATGCTGCTGTGTAGTAGCAGCAAGCTACTGTGCAGCAGCTCATTGCTACTGCACAGTAGTATTGGCACGGTTTGTGCCTGCTGACACTGCGTAGCATCTTGTGTAGACATGCCCACTGGGTACATTTACACGTTCATTAATGTGCTTTTGCTATTGTGCATTAAAGTTAGTACCTCAAATGTGAGGTACTAAATAGATGTGCATTAGGCTACCCTAGTGCACAGTAGAGAAAGTGTATGCTTTTGTAATGATACTTACTGTGCAGTAGCCTAGTTTACTGTGCATCAGTGTATCAGTGTAGTTTTTGATGTGATGATCTAATGTGCAGTAAAATAGGTTACTGCGCATTAAAGTGCATGTATAGACACAGCCACTGTATAGGGATTTAAACAAATAACTCCCGTTATTCTTACCAGGAAGGAACTGTGCAAGGACTACACCCTATAAATTATTCTGAAAATATTTTTCTTCAAGGTAGACGTAATGCGGCAAAGGCATCCACTGAAAGATCATAGCATGTGTTCCAAGCATGTATTTTCCCTGTCATTTTAAAAGCCTTGATAAAAGTGTATGCAGGTGCAGAATTTACATCTTTTTTTCCTACAAGGATCAAGCAGTAGGTGGAATAAGGCAACCAGTTCTTACAGTTCTGGCTTACGGATGCTTGTCTTCAGACTAGCCTAAATTCAGGAAAGCATCTTAGCACACACTTAAAGCCCAATGAACATTGAAAGTTAAAAATGAATGTAAGTGCTTTCCTATTCACAGTCCTTTGTTATTTTCTAGAAGTTTAGCTTATACAACTATTTAAAAGTGCATATTTTGGTTTTAACCATACTGAACAATTGTTCATTCTATTAATATCTTACCAGTTTAATGTTATCTTTAAGTTCTTCCTTTATTAACTACTTTTATAATAAACAATATTTTTGCAAACATGAACCCTCTTGGATCATACTAGACAGAAAAGAGCCATATAACTTATCAATTTATTTATATTGTTTACTTCGTCCGGTCAGTCATAGTGAGATGTACAGCTCTGTTCACCAACCTGATAAGATATGCAAATAAAAATATCCTGTTAGGCAAGAATTCAATTAAATGAAAACATAATTCCTCTCTACCAGGGTGCATATTTAAATTAATATAAAATAATACAAATGGGTGGTACATGTTGACTATGTAGCTTGGCTCTCAGGACTATTAAACTGTCCCTGGACCTGATGATCTCATGAGGTCCCTTCCAGCCCCTAACATTATGAATCTGTGAATCTTTTCAGACTGGCTGCCTATAGACATGTTTGTTCACATTCTGATTAGAACATGGACAAGTGGCCTCATTATCACACATCTATTAAGCCCCGTCATATTTCAAAATGACCATGGGGGCATTTTAACTTAACATTGTTGAATGAGCTTTAGTTAAAGCGCCCCCACAGTCATTTTGAAATGCAAGCAGGGCTTAATACACATGACAGTGAACTGTTTTAATTCGAGTGGCTGCCTGGGAACCACTCTAATTAAAAGCCCTCTCCCCCACACCTCTGAGCACATGTATAGGTAACTAGTGATCTCAAGTCAGCAAGTCTTCCTGATTAAGCTCAATATTCAGTACAATGACACTTATGTATTTACTGGTGTTTAATATATGTTACAGTTGTCAATCCCATTCATGTTCAGTTTTGCAAAGACCTTTTCTCTTTTCTTCATAGGCCACAGTATGGTGGCAAGTTCTGTCAGGGTTCCAGCCGTATTTATCAGCTTTGCAATATTCAGCTATGCCCACCTAATAGGCTGGGCTTCCGGGCACAGCAGTGTGCAGAGTATAACAGCAAGCCTTTCCGTGGATGGTACTACAAATGGAAGCCCTATACTAAAGTTGAAGGTAATTTGCCTACAGTTCTGATTGACAAAATAACTTGCAGAAAGCAGACTAGTTCGCTTGAGTTCATCACTATTTGGGCTGACTGCAGCCATGGTGCGAGTGAGTAGAAATTTAGGGGGTTTCTGTGGGTTTATAATTACTTTCTAGAAGGGCTTCATTTGACTTTCAGTGTGACATTATATTCAAGAAAAGGCAGAGAAACTGGTTTGGACTGTGAATTTCATTCCCTATGTTTGTGCTCCTTCACCATTGCTACCTCTTATTTTTATTTTATACCGTATATGCTTATGTGTTAAAAAAAAAATTAAAAAATTTCCTATTAATTCCTGAATGTGGGTCATACTAGCTTCTATAACAGTGCAAGAATGTTCTCAGATTTCTAAATGTAACAGTAAATAAGACCCTTTGATTTTCCTAGTGATGTAGTCCCATGAGAAATGGAGAGAAAAGAAAACAACAATGTTGCATAAATTCTATAAATATATCAGTTGTTGCTGAGGCTTCATAAGACTTATGTCTCAATAAATATTTTATCTCCTTGCCTTAAGGGTAAGGGTATTCTTCCTTTATGTGGCTTGATATTGTAAATACCTGGAATTATTATTGTACAGTTACTAGTTACCAATATTTCTCTGCAGCTTGCAGACACAGTGGATATTTACAGTTGATACTTAGCAAATAAAAGTGGCTGGTAAATGTCATATTGTACCTGTTTTTGTCTAAAATGACCAGGAGTGCTTTCAAGTACTCTGAGTTTCTATTTGTGTGTGTGTGTGTGTGTGTGTGTGTGTGTGTGTGTGTGTGTGTGTGTGTAAATATATGATTCCAGGTATTTAAAATATATTAAAAATGACAGTATTTGTGTCTGGTTGAAATATCCTTTAGTGGAGAGTCCTAATTTGTTAGGAATGCACAGATTTAAGCTTTCTTTGTTTCTATAGAATATTAGAAATACTTGGATTAATACTTATAAACCCATGTTCTGAAATAGTCGTTGTGGGTAAGACCTGTGTGTAAAACTAAAGAAAAAATATCTAATTGGAGTAGTTCTCATATCAGGTGACAATGCCAGTTGCATCTTCATGAGCATCTGAAAGTGATGGTTCTTATAAAGTTAAAAAGTTGTTGCTAAAAATGTACAATAACTTTATAGCTCGTTGCTATTTAGCTTTAATTTGCATGTGTAACAGAGTCTGCCCCTGCAGGGAGGCATCCAGCTACATGGGTACACTATGCATCAGTAGGGCTGGGAAACAAAGTCCCCAAAATTGGATGCTAGCATCCAGCCACTCCACTCACGTCAAATCGAATAGTTCCCTTTTCGCACAGACCTATTCTTTACTGTCCAAGTGTGCAGAGTCTGGAATAGACTCCCCCAGAAGTGGTGCAAGCACCTACTCTGGACACATTCAAGATGCGCTTGGACAATTATCTTGCTAGGGTCCTCTGACCCTAGCTGACTTTCTACCCTTGGGCAGGGGGCTGGACCAGATGATCTCACCAGGTCCCTTCCAGCCCTAATGTCTATGAAATCTATGAAGGGAAGATTAGGGTAGATATTGGGAGAAACTCTCTCACTAGGAGGGTAGTAAAGCAGTTACCACAAGTTACCCAGAGAGGTTGTGGAGTCTCCATCCTTGGAGGTTTTCAAGACCCAGCTAGAGAAAGCCTTGTTGTTTTTTGGGATGATCTAGTTGGGGGTGGTCCTGGTTTGATCAGGGGGTTGAACTAGATGATCTCTTGAGGTCCCTTCCAACCCTATTTTTTATGATTCTATACTTGTTTAAAAGCCTAAATATAGATTTAGGAGTCTAACTTCAGTCTCCTGTTTTTTGAATAATTAAAATACAATAATAAGAGCTCTGAAATCTCCCATGTAAAGTCCCCCTTACGTTATAATATGATATATAATGTGCAGGTATAGAAAGAATGTTGATTGACAGATACCTATGCAAATCTCTTTAGGAAAAAAATATTTTAATGGGAAAGCTGGCTTTAGTCCTAGCTTCCTCTTAAGATGATCATTTGTGCTATCTTACATATTTTCATTTTTTAATAAAAAAAAAAAAATCAGTGACAATATTACAAATCCCAAATTTATCTTCCTTAATAAAAAATGAAACTTGAAACTGTAATCAAGAGGTGCTGAAATGTGGGGCCACATCAGCAGAAGAACTAATGGTATATGTCTGTTTTTAGGCTGCTGTTGGATTTTAATTATACTTGTGTGAATTTCAAATTCATGTGAGAGTTAAAAATGGCAGTGTATGAGCTACTGTATTTGGCTGCATTTCTACTCCTTCGGTATTTCAAATACATGATAAATCACTCAGTTATAGTGGTTTTTATTGTCACTGCTGATGTAGAATGGAATAACATCAGTACTCTGCACCCTGCTATGTATCTGCTAATATCTTTGTATATTTTCAGAGGAAGATAGATGTAAGCTGTACTGCACAGCTGAAGACTTTGATTTTTTCTTTGCAATGTCCAGCAAAGTGAAGGATGGAACCCCATGTTTCCCAAATGCATATGACGTTTGCATTGATGGAGTTTGTGAAGTAAGACAAAATTCAATTTCCTTTGATCCTAATTTCTTTTTTTTTTTTTTAAGTGAATGACTGGGTCCTTAATTCAAAATGCAGCTGTTACTTTAAATTCCTGAGCCCTTTACTTCTGCCTTTTGGTTACAGCAAGTTGGGTGTGATCATGGACTTGGATCAAAAGCTGTATTGGATGCTTGTGGAGTTTGCAAAGGAGATAATTCAACGTGCAAGTTTTTTAAAGGCCAATACTTGATCCAGCACAAAGCTAATGGTAAGGAAAGCTGTTTCCACATGATCATCAACTCATTGCTCTGCTTTATCCCTGTTCAATGTGCACAACTATTTGCTCATTAGGGCAGTGGCTCAGGGTCCAGATGTGAACTGAAACTCACCAAGAGAGTGAGAGGAGAGTTCATATTTCTCCTGTTTCTTGGTAACAGTAAAAACTGTGAACATCAGTCTTAGTTAGCTAAGTTGCAAGAATGCCTGTCATTTCTTATAGACTTTCCTCACCTGTTTTTCCTTTTGAATAATTTTTGCTTGTTTTATTTTTAAATAAAAACAACTGTGAAAGACTTTGATGGCACAGGTGAGAAAAAGTATCTCTCTAACCAGCTTTAGTGGATTGTGAAAAATGATCACAGGCTAATGACGAGCATGCAGGATTTTTTGTGCGTTTAGTGAGATAGCTCCTTTAGAACTTGCAGGAATGGCCCAGGGATTAGGACGTAGATCTGGGGTTTAGGAGACACAGCTTCACTTCCCTCCTCTGCCATAGACTATGTGTGATCCTCAAGCCAACCATTTATTCTGGGCATATCTACACAAGACGCTAACTGTGCAGTAGCCTAATACTGTGCAGTAGCGTGCCAGGCAAAAACTGTGCTAATACACTACTGAGCAGTAATATTAGGCTACTGCACAGTTAGCATC
Source organism: Alligator sinensis (assembly GCF_000455745.1). Lineage (NCBI taxonomy): Eukaryota > Metazoa > Chordata > Crocodylia > Alligatoridae > Alligator > Alligator sinensis. The sequence goes on along the minus strand of NW_005841856.1, from coordinate 4,619,579 downwards.
ACTAAAAACCCATGCACTGGTGCTACTGTGCAGTAGCACGAGTTACTGAGCATTGATTTAGTACTTGGTTACTCAAATACTAAATGTAATGCTCAGTAACTATGGTGTATTAATGAATGTGCCCTTTCAGATGAATACCCTCTGAGCCTCATCCTGTCCAGCTGTAAAATGGAGATAATGGCATTTTCTTATCACACCGAGGTATTGTGAGGATAAACACTTAAGTATTTTGAGGCCTCTCAAATCCTAAGTCTATAGGACATACGAGTAGCTCTGCTGTAGACATATCGAATTTAAATGCTAATGTTGGGAAAATATTAGATGAAAAGGCAAATCTCTTCACCAGGAGAGATCTAGTAGCATTTAAGACTTCAGCACAAGCTCTTTGTGCCTGAGTTTACTTCAAGCCCAAAGCATGCTGGTGTTGTGCTTTAAACACCACCTTTTACCACTTGTGTAGGAAATACAAAAAAAGCATGGGAAAACAATTCAGATACAACCAGTGCTGTTCTGATATGTATTAACATGAAAGACCGTGTCCTTTATCAGTCTGAAGTCAAAAAGAAAAACCAAATCCAAGAACTGATTGATCCTTGGGGTGCTCCAGTCATAAGCAGGTGTAGATCCTTTAAAGTCTGCCACCTTAAAACTGGAGCAACCACTTTGGTGGATCAAGTCTGCTTTCTATGTAATGCCTTTGAGATTCCAGGTTTAGTTAGATTAAGGTCCTTTTTTAATGACCGCTACAAAAATATTACTTTATTCTTTCAATTTTAGACTATTATCCAGTAGTCACTGTTCCAGCCGGAGCACGTAGTATCGAAATCCAGGAAATGCAAATCTCCACCAGCTACCTTGCAGTGCGCAACCTAAATAAGAAGTATTATCTCACAGGGGACTGGACAATTGATTGGCCAGGAAAGTTTTCTTTTGCTGGGACAACTTTTGATTATCAACGCTCTTTTAACCATCCAGAGAGTCTATATGCGGCAGGGCCGACTAATGAGACGCTAGTCTTTGAAGTAAGCTTTCTTCTGTTTATTCTATCATTGATGTCTATTACAGAATTAGCAACGACAGCTTTAGTTCAGCGCGGTAGCTCTCAGACAGATTAAAGAATAGCATGAGTCATGGTACTATTCAGACTTAATTGAGTAGTCATGCTAGCTTGAAAGGCCTTTCACCAGTTTATCAAGGTCTGGGTCTTAGCAAATTGCCACGAGGTTTATGAAAAGAAAAAAAAAGTCTAGAGTGCCCCACGCAACATTATTTTTCAGCTGGCACACCATGGTAATGGAGATAAGATCATCATACAAATACTATACAATAAAATTCAGTGATACATATATCAAAATGAATCATCATGGTTAAACACATGTTCAAATATTGCCTCTGAAACTGTGCATGTGCGGCATTTGTGCATGCAGATTAGGCAATCCGTTGTCTAAGTGTGCATATCTCTACCACATGTTGATCCATACACAATTTTTATTGATGCTGTGTTATAGCTAATGCTATAAAGAAAAAAGGTGAAAGAAAACATATTTTGGAGTCAAATATCTGTCACCTGTTCTGTTCATCAGGTGTCCTGGGATAGAACTGAATGTAACTGGAAAGAAATTTGGTGTGTATATTGTCTTTGGTTTGGTTATAGAATTGGAGCCAAGTATATGCACTTTTGTTCCGGGTAAAATAAATCCCTTTCCTCTTCAGGTTGCTTTTACCAGACTTTCCTTTAATGTGCCTCAGAACACCTGAAGGCCAGTTGCTAGTTGATGATAATTACAGAGGCCCTAGTTACTGCTAGCTACATTATTTTACCTGCTTTGCTGGAAATCTTTGGCAAATCCCTGGATCTTCTAAGCTTGTCTGGCGTGTTTTGACGAATCCTTAACTTTCAGAGTGAAGCAGCAGTCCTTCCCCTGTAGAATTCAGCTCTTTCCCACACTTTCTAGTAGTGCTTAATTGAGATTACTACCAAATGTGTTGCTTTGCCTGCAGTGTACATATGGAAGGCAACATTGAGTGTTGTACCCTATCTTGGAGGCAGCCAATTCTCACAAATTGAAAACTGGCACCATCCAAGAAACGGAGAAAGGATTCATTTCTAAAGGATCCAAGTCAGCAAAGCAGTTAAGCACTTTTTAGAAATTTTAAATGTGTCTGTAAGTTTTATTGAAGCCAATAGGGCTTAAACATATTCTTAAGTGCTTTGTTTACGGATGAAATGCTGACTTGGGGACCAAAGGCATTTTTTTCATTGATCATTTTATCCTGATTTTATATGCTTTTACTAAGCTCCTGTTTTGTCGGGTCAAACACTTTCATTCTCCACATGAGTTAATGCTTACAGGAATAGCGTAGTGTAAAAGTAACAAATTACAGATATGATTCCCAGACTGAACCCATTTCTAAAATAGCCTTATAGAAAAGCTGCAAGTGCACTTATAAATCTAATTTGTCATAATGCAATGTAATTTGAGCTATATTGTTATAGGCCTCAAAACTAAAGCATGAATTATGAATTGACATACAAGATGACTTACTTCATTGCTGAGCATGTAAAAGTCTTGAAATATATAGATTAAAAACACTGTCTTGTTTTAATGCCAAACAACACTTCTATTTTCACTTCTATCAAATAATGCTAAAGAGCCCCACAAAGATTTCACATTTAACTTGAGGCTATTGCTCCTATGAGGGCTTATTTAAACTTCCCATGTATTTTTATTGAAATACCTACACCACTATCATTGGCAACTAGGGCTTTTAAATGAGAAATAAGTTAGAGAATATGCTGCGTTTTCCCAAATTATATAATCTTTGAATTGTAGCTAATATCATTTTTTATCCTCCACAGTTTCAACAGCCTGTCTCCTTTAGAAATGTGAAATGTTTTCTCTCCAAAAAGGGTATGCTATTTTGGCTCTGTCACTGATTCTTAAGCCAGTAGTTTTCAACCAGGGTGTTGAAGGACCCTGGAGTATCTTGAGATCCTTTCAAGGGTGATGCGGGGTACATCACAATATTAGCACTGTAGGTGTGCATGATTCACAAGTTAAACCTAGAGATTTCAAACAGAGATTCATAATGCAAAAAACATTCTGACTTGCTGTGGTCTTTCTGAGTTTTTGCAACAGAAGAATTGCTCTATTATGTTTCTGTAGTCAAAGACGAGTAAAGACTAAGAGGTGGCATTTCCCAAGGGGTGCCTTGAGTCTAACAAGGGGAACCTTGAGTCTAAAAAAAGGTTGAGAACCATTTCTGTAAGCCATTAAAAAGGTGATCAAAATTAAACATGAGCACAGAGCTTGTGATCAGAAACCATGCATGCTTCTAAAATATAATATGGCAACTTACTGTTTTCAGTAAAAAGGATGAAGCAAATCCTGTTTCAGCTACAGATAGCTAAGATAGCTAATTATAAGAGGTATCTCAAAAACACATTTGGGAGCCAAGTCCTGCTTACCCTTTTGCCATGCCAGCAACTCTATATTCCCATGATGTAAGACTGTACAGGATGAGGTCTTCCTACAGTTGTCAACTTGTATATTGTCAACACTTAAGTCTTCCTCAAAAAAGCAATATTTTATTGCACACCAATTTTCTCCCAAGGTTCAGCCAGTATTTAGTTGTCATTCGCTAGAACAGATTTCCATGGAGGGTGCAAAAGGGTAACTAAACTCCTGCATGGGGGCGCATTATTGATGTATGTATGTACGTGCTAAATACTAGCATGGACACAAGGAGGAGGGAAGGTCTGTCAGGTTTTGTTAGTGTACCTGCTGCATCTTCCAGAATGATCCTCTGAACAGAATGAGTTTATTTAATCTTTGCATGCAGGTATCCTCCAAAAGATAATTGGAACCATGTTTTAAGAGATGGTAGGAGATTTAATTAGGATACATCGTTATTAAAATTCTTCTTTTACAGATTTTTAATGGCCCCCAGAATTTTGTTTTAATATATTGTATGCCTTTTCCTCCTAGGGAATATCAAGGTATTCAAAAGCACTAAAGGACAGATTGTGGAATTATAATAAGCCAAGGAATGGGTATCACATCCTCACACAGTTAAGCCTATGGTTTCTTCCTCTCTTCAACTCTTACTCCCAAAGCAAGGCAAATTCCAGTAGTTCTTTGTTTATCCCGATCAGCCATACTGAGCACAACATTCATTGGGGGGCCATAGTAGTTAATGGCTCCATTTGTTCATTGTCCCACTCTACCCACCTCCTGATAGGATGGGTCATTGTGACCCATGACATGCACGGTAATACACAGGATCTTTACTGCCTCCTTGGGCACATCGGACAAGAGGCAACCTTATCTTAAGCTTCTATTAAATGCATCATACATGCAGTAGAGTCCCTGATTATTCAAAGGGTTCAACTGAGCATGTATCTTTTAATCAATTTTACAGTATCATTAAAATGCTATTGAAAGATTGGTGAAAGAAAAGAAAAGCATGATGTAGGGATTTTCATATTTACATTGGAATATTACAACCAGTATATATAATTATGGGAGCCAGTCATACCGAGTAAGACAAAAGAGAGAGAATCTATAATTTAGCTGGGTTGCGGTGAGAAAAATACAAACATCAGTGGCCAACTATTTTCAGTGGAAGAGAATAAAATTGAGAGAAGAATGTGAAATGAAATGTGCAGAAGCAGTGGGATTTCATTAGAGCATCTCTTGAAAGTGTAAAGCTTGAAAGCAAAATTCACTGGAGGGTTTTTCTTTTTTTTTTACTATACAGTACAATGAGAGAAATCACTTACAGGCATTAAAGCACAACAGTTATCCCAGATGTCAGTGCTTCTTGGAAGCATTGCAGAGCTCTGTAGTTACAGTTCACATTATTTATAGTTTGCTGATTGTGGGTTTACAGAAGCCAATGAAAACTTAGATGACAAAAGCACGTATTTTTGTGGATTCAGAATGCAACTCCCAAAACAGCCAGTTTCAGACTAGATGAAAAAAAAAATAGACAAGACTTAAAGTGGTAGAAATGTGATAGTTAAATGATAATCTGGGGTCAGGAATTAATAGTAGGCTTTTTAACATCTGGTTTTTGTAATACAATGTGTCATCTTAAGTGGAGACATACTGGAATTACTTTTTTAATGCAGTTGAATGCTCAGTCCTCTTACATTTGTCTGAGATTCAGGCATAGGTAATTTAAGGTCATCCGGTTTAAATTTAAGGAAGTTGTCAGTGGTTTCTTCTGCTTATTTAGAACAAGATTTATCTAAGAAATGATAATAATACGGGTTCAACATGGCATTTACCTAGTCTTGGAAATCAGGCCTAACATTGGCAAGAAGTAAGTACAAAAAGATGTTTTTCCATAGTGGATTAGCAACAATGAAGAGACACTTTGGCCACCAGAAACAACTACAGGTTTCTAAAGGATCTTCTGAAAGTTGTTAGGACTTCTAGTAGCCCCAAACGATCTGCCATTCCACCCAAATTGACTAAAATTATAGAATACAATAAAACAAAAAAAAATGTTCTTATGTTCTAACCAACCAGTGGGCATGTCTACATGAGATGCTTACTACATGGTAGCCTAATAACACTGCACAGTAGTGTGCCGGTCAAAAAACGTGCTAATAAACTACTGCACAGCGTTATTAAGCTACTGTGCAGTGCCCATCATGAAAAAACGATACACCAGTGCTGCTGTGCAGTGAATGTAGTTACTGGATATTCAGTTAGTAGGCCTGTGCAAAGTGGCTAGTGTTCGCTTCGTATTCGAATTCAGTCGATTCAGCCATACTGAGTCGGAGATTCAAATCACTGCCCTGAATCAATTCGGCCGAATCTCCAAATCATGCAGGCTGGGCCCATCCCCCATCTGCTCTCCAAGCCCCGGTAATGGCTGCCCCAGCTTCTGGCACTTTGAAAAAATAAAAGCCCTAGCTCACTGGGTGCTGCTGGGCAGGGGGGGTGATCCCCACTGTCCTGCACCACGTGGGAGGCTCTGCATGAGCCCTCCAAAGCCCCGAGGCTGCTGCAGGAGCTGATGAGTCCCGGGGTTTTTCTCCGTTTTTTTTCTTCTTAAAGGGACGGAGCTGGGGTGGGCGGGGCAGCCATGTGGAGACTGGAAGAGTGAGGGGCAGGGTGGGGGGCTCATGGCAGAGCCCCCCATGCAGCGTGGGGCAGTGGGGATAGGGGATGGGGACTGTCAGGGGTCCCTCCATGGTCCCCCTCCTCCAGCCCCCCTTCCCCACCCCCTACTTACCGGCTCCAAATCCAGCTCCAGCTCCCTGTTGCAGCCACCAGGGACTGTCTGAATCATCGAAGCTCTCCGAATCTTTTCTGAAGATTTGGAGGCTTTGAATTGATTTGAACCTTTTCATTGGCCCCCTGATTTGATTCAGATTTGGAGATTTGTCCACTGAATCAGGGCAAATCTCCTCCGAATCGAATCACCACCTGAAGCTTCGCACAGCCCTTTCAGTTAGTATTTCACTAAGGAAGTACTAAACTAAATGCGCAGTAACTGTGGTGCATTAATGAACGTGTAGTCATGCTCAATTAGTTGGAAATCTCTCACGGATATGAGTGAGAAAAAATTAGCTCAGCGCTGGATTGTTAAATTGATTGGGATTCAATATCAAGTGCTAGCTTTTGTTTTAATTAATGAAATATTCCACCATTTGAGAAAGCACAGTGACTTTTTTTTGCAGGTGATATGACATAGAATCAATTAATTGATTAAATGGGAATGGGAAAGATTAAAACCTTTGGCCAAAATGACAACATGTTGAATAGGAGAATTTAGGAAACCTCACCGAAAGGAGATGGTTTATCTTGACAGCAATAAGGAACAGATGGAAGGGATGCTTTTAAAAAGAGGGGAACATGTACTGGAAAAGAAGGAGACTGGGGCTTCAAAGTGGGAAAACATGTCTAATTAGAAGCAGTAAATCACTTCCTCTTTGTCAATAGGGAAAAAGGAAGCCAGGTGGAATGACTTTACTGATGATCTACCACTGGGAGAGAGCCAATTTGCAGTTATAAGGCATTACATTTATTATTAGCTGTTCAATGATAAATTCATACTGATTTCCCCTGAAGAGAGGGTGAGGGGGAGAGAGCAAAGATATGCTGATAAGATACAGATGTAGATTCAGTACAGGGAATAAATGGGTCCTTTTAAGTGAAAAGCGATTTGCTGGATGGCATCTTGTAAGATTGTGTATTTAGCATGTGAATAGTTGAAAAGACAAAGGAACTACAATAACACTACCAGATAAATCTGGAACCGCTGAAAGGAAGAGTGAAATCATACAGGACCTTCCAAAGCTATGCTGCTTTGTTTTTTTTTAATGCCATTAGTAGGCTTACTTCAAGAGTCCTAATTTTTCATAAGCTTTTAGCAAGAACTACTTAAGATGCCTTCTAGAAATACTTAAGGGATAAGAATCCTTTTGGTTTGTGGATTAAGCTAACAAGAAGCTGATGGGAGAATCCTCCCATATTTTCATTATCCATTATAAGGATTTTCTTTTTCCTTTGAAGCATCTGGTGTTAGAAGCTGTCAGGGCCAGGTTACTAGATAGATCCCTTCAGTATAGCATCACTAGCTTCCTAATAGATGTTTACTGAAGCACATAGTGCATCATATACTGACCTCTTTTACACAACTGAAAAGAGAAGCAGTCCAGAGAAGTCAGATGAATTATTTTAGATGTATGCAAAGGCCGGTGAAATCCGAATCTGACTTAGAATATTGACAGTTAGTAGGAAGTAAAATTTTGGGTATATTGTACAGCAAAGAAATAATATTAGTGCCACTGATGGATAGTGATCCTCAAATTTTGGACCCAGCAGCAAACTTCTTAATGGAGGTGCTAGTATTCAGGATCTGGGTACAAACCTATCTCTGTAAATGACACACATGTACTACGAGCACACGAAAAATCTTACTGGATGATGATAACTTTGTTTTTTGTTTTATAATCAATTTCCAATTCTTTTCTCATTTTTGTCTCCTTGCCTTACACAAAAGCTGTATCTGTCCTTTTCCTGACAGATTACATCCACTGCTTATGTGTTCGCTTCTACATCATGCAGGATATTGTGGGCTTTTTATCTTGTCTCAGCCAATGTAATTTATGGCACTGTATTGTCAGTGACTAATGTATTCTTGTTACACAAAAACATGATTTAAAAATACAAATCGGTCGCTCAGCCAAAGGATGCACTGATAGCCACCTAAAAGGTTTGACCTGCAAATGTAGGTGTGGTATGGGAAACCTGGGATAGGCAAGGAAAAGGACCTTAAACAGTGGAGCAGATGTACAGGTGGCTCAGAAAATGTATTGTTTTAGCTTTGAAATCAAAATTAGCAGCAAAAGAAAAGGGTTATTTACTCAAGAGACTTCAATTTATCCATTGTTTTAACATTTTATGCCCTAAGCAAAAGCCACAGCTCTCTTTCGTCAGAATAGATCTGGCAAATTCTAGCCATCAAGTCTGTGGTTTTCAAACTCAAGAAGCTGTAAATTTTATAACTCTACGCCCTGCGGTCAGAGCTGCTGAGTGTTGTGTCTGAAGTCAGGTGGTTGGTGTGTTAAAGGTAGACATTAAACAGTTCTGTTGAGGACCTGGAAATGTTTAAAGCAGTTGTTTGCCAGCTGTAAATTTGGGAGCAAATGCCAATTGGCTGAAAAGACTTTGGAATACATCCAGATAAGTAGACTGGAGCATTGGAGGTCTTTCCAAATTTGTAGGTCTGATAACTTGGCACTATATACAGACTTTAGTTATTGGGTTGTTAGAGAAGGGCTTCAAAATGAATGCTTGAAAATATGATGGAAGAACTATTCATATATGCTTGCTAAATTAACAAATTGCAGTTTTTCAATAGTTGGCATTCTTGACTGAATTTAAAGGAACAGTGTGCTGTCGTTTCAGATGAATGCCACAATATAGATGCTATTTCTAGAATTTTGAACTGTAAAGTGCTGGGTCAAAGGTAGTCATATAAAGCTGTGCTACTTAGCTGAACAAGGGTGGAAAGGAGAAGGTGTTTGGCTCACTACGCCTAGATCCAAGGTCCAAGTTTACACATTCCCTCTTGTGAGCAAATGTTTGCAGAGGAGCTCTTGCCTTGGTTTCCATCTCTATAATTTACCAGTCAGAGTAGCTGACTGCAGATGATTGGGAAATTAACTTGTGTCCTTTCAATAACCATAGTAATTTATTTTCATATCCAGGGAGCATCTGTGTATCCCAGCTCAGATATTTAAAATGTATGGACCAATCTTCCCTTTACAGAGATGAGCCGGATTTGGCCCAGATGCACTTAGTGTGGTTTTGACAGCCTCTTACATGACTGTTAAGTGACAGACACTGGCCTGCCTTGTTCTAACTTGTGAGAGATCGTATACTCTCTTTCTTCTCAACGCTGTCAGTGTGGCAATCTCCCTGTGCTTCAGTGAAGTGAAAGGGATTGGTTGTCATGTCCCTTTTATCTTCTCATTCTTCCTCCTCTTTGATCTGAATTCTACTTCTCCAGTTTTAGACTACATTTGCTTCAATCCCTGCCTATACTTTAATAGCCCCTAAAGTAAAGAGTAGTACGGCTGTAATTCTTAGCAGGTAGGTCCTTGTATTACTTCATAACATTAGTCTAGGGGCTTCTCTGAGATAAATTGTCATCTTGACCTGTCATCCACCAAAATTGAGGCCGTCTTGTAGCTCTGTTTGTAAAGTGCCCAGCAGAATGAGGTTTGAAGTCCATGCCTGGGGCACATAGGTACCAACACAATATTGTTAAACTGATTCTGAATCTCAACAAATACTTTTCAGTTTGTTCAACATCTGAGATGGAACCCAAATAGCTTGGTATCTAAATCCTTCCTCTAATGTTAGACCTCACAATGGATGACAACTTACTATTTCCACTATTTACTTCATTAGTTCAAGTGGCTGAGGTCTGGGCAGTGGATCTAAAGGTACCAACCTGGCTGGTCACCTATGCCAGATTTGATAGTAATGAGTGCCATAGTAAAAAGCCCCTGAGGAAACTAATAATACCACCCAAAGAGGAAGAGTGAGAGTAAGCAAGTAAAGTAGGCATGAGGCCTCACACCAGATAATGAGGAGGAAACAAAATATTGAATAGTTCCTCATTAAGTGAGCACTAAGCAGGGGTGGGCAATTATTTCAGGCGGAGGGCACTTACTGAGTTTTGGCAAGCCATCGAGGGCGGCATTACAGGCAGCCAGGGGCAGATAAATATTAATTTTCTAAATTGTTTAGGGGCCCCACAGGCTGGATAGAATGGCCTGGCAGGCCGCGTCTGACTCCTGGGCTGCATTTTGCCCACTCCTGCACTAAAGGGAGGAACAGTCTGATGGAAAGAAATAATATGAACAGTCTGATCATTTAATTAAACATTATATCATAATAAACATGTACAATGGAACTGATTTAAGGCTGCCCCGATATGCATAATTCTAGTGTTTGCTAACTTTTGAGGGCTTGACTTCACAACCTGCAGAATTTTTCAACATTTTTTTAATGTATCCAATACTAATAGAAGATGAATCTTGATGCCATCTTCTTGTGTGTACTATAAATCATAACAATGCTTATGTCAAAATTAGCGCTGTGCGAAATGGCACCATTTCATTTTGACTTCCATTTTTATGTTTTGGCAGGACAGTGTTTCATTTAGTTTTGAAGTGCCGTTCCGTTTTGTTTCGTCGAAACTCTTTCACTGTTTCAATGCTGTTTTGACATTTCGCCCGTAGGCTATAATGGAGAAGCACAAAACTGCCTATAACTTTGTCATTTCTTGGCAGATTTAAATAAAAACAGCAGGGATGGTATCCCCATCAGAGGGCATGAAGACTGCCAGGAAATAGGTGCAGGGGGTTCTGGGAAACTTCACCTCAAATTCTTGAAAGCAAAACCCATGTCACTTGTAAGTGTGAAGGTGCAGGGGGATGGAAACTGCAGGGATGGTAGCTCCTGCTGAGGCCACAAAGCCTGCCAAGTTTCAAGGAGATAGGTACAGGGGTTTCTGGGAAACTGCACCTCAAGCTGATGACAAGCAAAACTTGTGACACGTGACTATGTGTGTGTATTACGGCACAGCTGTTTTTCCATCCCTCCCCCAGAGCATTGGGATTGGAAGGGACCTCAGGGAAAGATCACAGTCACTGGCCAGCTACACAGTCAATATGAGAGCAGTCCTTCCCTGCTCTTCCCGCTCCCTCTTCTTATTTTCTGTTTCCCTGGAGGCAAGCCCAGCTTCAAAACTCGTAATGTTTCAAAACTGACAAAACATTTCGACTGCCCTCATTTCATTTTGAGGCTGCTTCAAAGCCTTTTGTTTCATTTTGATTTCGCTGTTTTGAGCTCGAAACCAGTAATAACAGCATCGAAATGAAACACCTGATGAACTTTTGCACAGCCCTAGTCAAAATTATTCATTGAAGCACAAGAGTAGATAATTAAGACTTTGTGTATGTACAACTATAAGCTATCTTACTACTGTTATGAGTCAGTCTCTGCATGTGTCAGTGGAAGGTCTATTATGTCGACATGTCAGTGGAAGGTTAATTTTGATTTTAGTTTAACATAGATTAATATCATTTGGGGCATTTTGACTATTAGGAGTCTCCAACTGAATTTTGCAGTGAAACAGAGAGTATACTGTATTGCTGAATGAATATATTTTGCCTGTAAATGATCTGAACTCCTATGTTCTCAGTCTAGAGCAATATCAAGAGTCACTGGCTGAAATAAAATATCTGGCTACTAGGAATGGAAAACACAGCTTCCTTTTTTCTTTCTTCTGAAAAATAAATATTACGTTGTCCAAATCCTTCATGTGTTCAATATTATTACACTGCAGTTCATGTGAATTTCTTCTGAATTTTCGCTATCATGGGTCATTTCTTTTCTCCTTTATGTACATATTCAGAATACTTGAAACCCCTTGAGTGCATTTAAACATTTTATAACATTTCATGAGCATAAAAGACAAATTTAAGTTTGCTGCTGGTTTTTGAAACCCATCTGTTTAGAGACCATGTCTACCTACATGGATGTGCTTGTGCACTTAGGTTAGACATCATATGACATTAATTGATACTGACTGCCTGCCATATTTTATTAGTATCCCTTAAGGTAATCATTAACACAAACTGGAATTGTTTTTAAATGTTAACACTTATCAAAAATTGTGGTTAGGAAATGAGGTTAACTGCACCTGCTCTGTATCTTTGTAGTGGTCAGATCCATATTGCTGAGGAAATAAAACTTAATAGAACTCTATAATTTTAAAACCAATATAAGGGTGACGCTGTTTCTATGGAACATGAATATATATAAGCATAGCTTAGCTGTCAAAAAGCCCTATTGAAAACAAATGATATAAAATAGGCGTTTCTGTTTAAATACAAATTCAAGTTCAAATATGTGTCAGGCTTTTATTCACCTTGTATTTATTTTATTCCATATTTTATTGGAATAAGCTCAGTAAACTTCAGAAAGTTTTGCAAATTGAGGGTGAAATACAATTCACTGGAAATATGTTAAATGCAGTGAACTGCACATTGAGGAGCACCTCCAAGATCCAGACCCACTCAGTTAAGTTGCTACTTAGTTATCATAGTAAAAAAATATATTTCTGATGCTAGTCTGACCATGCACAGACACAAATGGGAAGGAAGATGCAGTATGCACAAGGGAGAGTTATATACTTTCCCATAGACACAATTCATGAGCAGAACTTCAACTGGCATAAATTGTCATCATCCCAGCTACTTCAACTATTCCGACTATTATGCCAACTGAGTTTCTTCTCCATGGACTTCTCACCAACATTTGGTTTTGTAGAGGTAATGGCAGTGTTACAATAAGTGTGCAGGATTATCCATTTACCAGCAAAATGTCTATCTTGTATGTCAAGGCTAAGGAACTGAAAAAATCGTGTTCAACCACCTCTATTCCAAGCCTGCAGCCATGCCTTTCCTTTAGGATCATAAGAAAGTAAGGCTAGAGAGGACCTCACAAGGTCATCTAGTCCATCCCACCACTCCAGGCATGATATAACCAGGATCATCTCTGACTGTGCCATCCCAGCTAAGTGTCTGTCTAATCTGTTCTTGATAACTTCCAAGGATAGAGAGAGTCCACAGTTACTTTAGGTAGCCTGTTCCAATGCCTGCCCACCCGTATATGCAGAAAGTTCCTCCTAATCTCCAACCTCAATTTCCTCTACTGCATCTTGAGGCCACTGTTCCTAGTCCTCTCCCCTGTGGCCACAGAGAAAAGCCCATTTCCATCCCCTCTGTAATTGCCCTTCAGGTATTTGAAGACTGTTATCAAATCACCCCTTGTTCCTAAATTAAACAGATCCTGAGTTAATAAGCCATTTCAAATCTCATTTACTGAAATGCTTAAATGCCTTGCTGGTGCCAACAAATGAATTCATAGATTTCATTGTCACACAGGATTATCTAGTTTGGCCTTCTGCACAGTGCAAGACAGAGAATTTTACCCAAAATTAAAGCCCTAAATCTCCATCCAGCAGCTACATTGCTACAGTTAGGTTTCTGAGCCTATACCGAGGCATCGCTGCTCGACCTGGTGCTAACTACTGGGGATGACCTAGTCGGCGACCTAGTGATTGATGGGAAGCTGGGTGACAGCAACCACGAGCTGATCACCTTCACCATCCACCAAAAAGCTGGCAAGTCAGTCAGCAACACGGAGCACCCTGATAATGTAAAAATACAATATTGCCTCCTCACCCAGTGTGAAGCATTACATTATTCACTTCAAGCACTGGTGCCCAAGGAGTCAAGATACAGCCTATGGCAGGTCTTTAGGTTTGAAAGTAAATGATGAAGGATAATATTGATGAAGTAACCAACATTGCTACAGGTTTGACTTCCATCTCAGGAGGCTTGTCAGTGAGGCCCTAAGGGACCGTGACCACAGGGAGAGGGGAGTTCAGGAGGAGTGGTTGCTCCTCAAGGGAGCGATCCTCAATGCACAAACTAAGTCTATTCCATCTCGGAGGAAAGGCAGCAAGAGGGCACAGCAGCCCCCCTGGCTCTCCAGGGACCTAGCAGAACTCCTGAGGCTAAAAAGAAAGGCCTACCAAGGATGGAGGATGGGAGTCACCTCCAAGGAGGATTATTCTGCACTGGTCCGGTCCTGTAGGGAGCAGACCAGGAAAGCCAAGGCTGCAACTGAGCTCCAACTAGCTTTGAGCATCAAGGACAATAAAAAGTCCTTTTTCAGATATGTGGGGAGCCGGAGGAAAAGCAGGGGAAACGTTGGACCCCTGCT
>NW_005841856.1:4587658-4604349 GCF_000455745.1 Alligator sinensis | reverse complement strand
TGCTTCCAGTTTTGGGCTCCACAATTCAAAAAGGATGTGGAGAAGCTTGAGAGAGTCCAGAGAAGAGCCACGCGCATGATCAGAGGTCAGGGAAGCAGACCCTACGATGACAGGCTGAGAGCCCTGGGGCTCTTTAGCCTGGAAAAGCGCAGGCTCAGGGGTGATCTGATGGCCACCTACAAGTTTATCAGGGGTGACCACCAGTATCTGGGGGAACGTTTGTTCACCAGAGTGCCCCAAGGGATGACGACTAGGTCGAATGGTCATAAACTACTACAAGACCGTTTCAGGCTGGACATAAGGAAGAATTTCTTTACTGTCTGAGTCCCCAACCTCTGGAACAGCCTGCCACCGGAGGTGTTTCAAGCGCCCACATTGAACACCTTCAAGAGCAAACTGGATGCTCATCTTGCTGGGATCCTATGAACCCGGCTGACTTCCTGCCCTTTGGGCAGGGGGCTGGACTCGATGATCTTCCAAGGTCCCTTCCAGCCCTAATGTCTATGAAGTCTATGAAATCTACCAGGGCAGAGGTATTTTTAGGTCTAAGGGATTAAGAGACAGGACATACGTTCAGGAAGAAACTGGTCATGATCAAACTGAAATAAATACTTGTCATGGAGTTCTTGGTCCTACTCCATGCCATCTAGTTGTATTTCTGTATCATTAACCTAACCTAACCTAACTCCCATGTGGGACTTTTCTGTGTTCCTTATCATGTGAAGTGTCACCCCAAGGTTGATTTGGCTTTATGGCATTACCATTGGAACCATGCTGCATTAGGATTACAAAGGTGCACTGGGTCATTGAAAATGTATATAATTAAGAGTTAGCATCCTGAGAACTCTTAGAGAAATGTGACATATTAAATATATCATTTGGGTGCATCTTTACATAGTCTCAGCTACCTTCAGAATTCCAGAATCTGTTTGTTTTTTTTTTAAATCTTACCTCATTTTTTTTAAAACTCTCTAGATCTTGTTACAAGGCACAAATCCTGGTATCTCTTGGGAATACACATTTCCCAAAGCCATCAGTGAGAACAAGACATCTGCCAAGAAACACAGCTATTCCTGGGTGACGATACAGTCAGAGTGCTCAACTGCATGTGGTGGGGGTAGGCAATTTTCCTATTTCCAGTCTTCTCTACCTCCTTTTCACGGCATCTCCCTATAGTCCAGCTCCCTTTAATATGACTATGGTCTATATGAGCATGTGCAAGAGGTGTTTATTATCCAATAACAATTATTAAACACCAAAATATCTAACTTCCTTTATCTTAGAATTTTCTCATTTTGTCCCCAATTCAGGAAAGCATTCAAGTTGGTGATTCAGCCCATCTTGTTCAGGCCAATACTTAAGCAATAATTAGATTCCTTTGAAGACATAGTACACAAGATGTGCTATATTACTGTCCAGATAACAGCTCTTAGAAAGGAAATGATAAAGGAGCTGAGAAGTAGCATAGCAGTAAAATTTACAGCAGAATATTTAGAGAAATAAGTTACATTATGCTTAGGATGACAGAAGCAGCTAGAAATTCCCCTGCATTGCCTGTCTGACTTGTCTTTGTTGTATCTAAGGACTGCATGTGATGTAAATAACATAATACTGGGCATGTCTACACATGCATTTATGCTGGTTTAAATTTACTGCGTAGTAAATTACTGCATAGTAAGCAGGAATAGACCAGCATCAATGCATGCAGGTGTTAAAGCACATTAACACTGTGTGTGGACTGACTTGGGACCAAAGTCCCAAGTCAGTCCACACATACAGTGTTACTGTTTAGTAAGGCATCTACATGTGCATTACTGTGCAGTAACTAATCGGGCATAAATTTGGTACCTGCATGATGCTGTTCACTCAAGTCAGTGTAAGTTACCATGTTTATTGCACAGTATGGGTGTGAACGTGTAGACATGTGCGGTTACTGCACAGTAAATGCGCATGTGTAGACGTGCCTACTGTAAAGAAAAATAAGTAAATCCATGGAGTCACCCACTGTTCTTAAATCATTTGCAGCCCTCACTGAACTCAGTGGACTATCTTTACATGGAAAGAGGCAGACTATCCCATAGCAAGTTCCAGCAGGATTACTTGTGTGAAATAGAGCAAGGAGGATTTGGCTCAGAATACATGCACTTACGATCAAGAGACTATGGCTCACTTACACATTTACTATAATGTGTCAGGACTAATTCCTTGATTGCAAAAGCCCTGACATCCAGAAACACTCAAGGTTCAGATAAATGCAGTTTTTGTTTGATTAAATCTTAATCTGATAAACTCACAGGCACTATTCCCATATGTCTTTTTCCATTATTCAAACTAGATATGCACCAGTCAAAGCAACCTCAAACAGGCTAAGGATAGCTATAGAGACAGAGAATAAACAAGGTGACAAACACTTTGCCAGGTTTTAACTACATGGAAAAGGCTCTTTGAAAGCTTGCCTGGATCCTACAGGTAGCTTGACATATTACTAGTTTTGACCTAGTGATTCTGCTATATTGCTACATTCTGCAAATACACTGTGTAGGTTAATATGTTAAAGGTGAGTTCAGTGGTAGCCGTAGCATTTGCATTGCATAAGAGTAAGTTAATGTTAAAAATAAACTACCAAATTCTCTCCTACTGTAATTCCACGTTAAGTCAATGAAATTGCATCGGCAATGAATTTGAGCTGTGTACTGCAGTTTGAAATACTGTACTAACACATTGTTTCTCCTTTTATTTAGAAGCTGGGTAATACTTAGTTTTATTTTTTGCTGGTATCTTCTCAGGGCACTTTACAGCAAAAGCACTTTGTTTACAAGACCATCACATGCGTGTGAATTCCTCTTTCTGTGACCCAAGGACAAAGCCTGTAACGGAAACAAAACTGTGCAATACTAACCCCTGCCCAGCATAGTAAGTGGTGCTTATTCTTATACCATTTTTGCTATCGTCTTTGTATTTGTCGAGGAATAAGTTCAGTATTAACCTGCATTCTTCTGAGTACTTTGTGCCATGTATCAGTGATGTGATTGATTTCAAAGCGCACTGATTTCTCTAGGAAAATAAGTGAATAATGATTAGGTTGTCTAGGCTTCCTGCACCGCAGTAGCAAATGAAGGTAGGGAGGATGAGTGATTAGAATGGGGTTTGGGGAGCCTCGCCTTTCTGTGAAGCTTCATGATTAATTATTACCCGTAGCACAAAATACTATATATATATATATTATTACACCAGTAAGAAGCACATTTAAGCCAAGCAGGTGAAATGCCAACAGCATGGTCAGTACTGTATGAGATGCAACCAAACATAGGCTGCCATTGATTCAAGGATCTAATTGTTTAGAAGACATAAACACCTAAGTTGAAATTCTAACATAAAAATGAGGGCAGATCACCTGTTATTTCCCCTGCGTATGCCTGTGAGAGTGAGAATCTCTTATTTGCAAACATCTTATTTATCATAATGGCTCAGAGGAAGATAGCACACACACTGAAATGACTCACTGAAATTTAATGGGATATTTTCCTCCATCCAGGAATAATCTGGTGAGATAAATCTAAGAGATTTGTGCATGGTGTAATAGCCTGGGTTATAGTTAAAATCTATGGCTTCAAAACCATTTAACATGCTTAAAAATGATCCAATAATGGTTTGAAATTTCCTGCAAAATTTAGAAATTACAACACAGGACATAAAATCCAAATGGCAAATTATAGAGTAGGGCCTCAAAAAGATAGAACTAAGATTGAAGTAGGGGCAACGTGACACATGAGCGCTCCATGTGCCTGCTTCAGCAGCTTTTTTGGATTGCCTTTGGCCACACTATTGTCTGAATACTAATTTTAAGTGATCTTTGTAGCCAAACACAGCCTGTTTGTGTATGATTTATCTGTTGCCAAATGTATTTTTATCCAATGGGCTCAATTTGGTGTAGACAAAAAAGCAATCGGTGATGCTTCCAGGATTTTTTTCTAGCTGTTTATATTTTCCTTATTTTGATTTGACATTGTGTCTTGGTATAATGAGTCAAAAATACAACATTTTATTTTAATCTTGTACTAGGACTACACATGTAACTCCTGTTACCATTAATGAGACTTCACATGCACTGTGAAGCTCGCATTTAGTGCATACAGCTATTGAGAGGGAA
Organism: Alligator sinensis; assembly: GCF_000455745.1. Classification (NCBI taxonomy): domain Eukaryota; kingdom Metazoa; phylum Chordata; order Crocodylia; family Alligatoridae; genus Alligator; species Alligator sinensis. Next base: position 4,600,199 of record NW_005841856.1, on the reverse strand, counting down.
TATGTAATGAAAAGATTTTTTTGAGGTATGGTATCATTCCTCTGGGCTGAATTCAACTCTGATTTTGTTACCTGAAGGCAGTCAGATAATGAATTTTTAACAATAAAATATAGTATAACAGAGAACATGGACAGCAGGACGTCTAGGGTCCGCTGAATGCATGTGTGAGCAACAAATAGGGCCATATCGTCAGATGGTGTAATGCAGCATCTCTTCCTTCAACTGAATGGAGTTCTGCCAGGTCACATAATTTAGGAGCTAGCTGATAAATGTACAGTGTGCAATAGGATCCACCCCACCTAACTGTGACAGCCCCACGGTTTTAAAATAGTGCCTAACACTGAGAAAACAAATAAGGAATTGTAAGGAGAAAATAAAACTTAAGAGATAGATTAGGCATAATCCAGGAAGAACAACCGATAATAGATAATGCACATGTAGATCAACATCACCTCTGCATGACAGCATAGAATGGAAGACTGTAGATGTGAAGGGTCAGCAAGGAAAAAAATTAGTGCACAACAGGAACAAAGACTCATTAATATGAGGAGGTACAAAATTACTACCTTGAGAGTGCCAGAGGTAAGAACAGAAAAAAAGGCATCAGAACTGTATAATGTTATTATTGGAGCAAAGGGCTGCCAAATCTGGTCATAATTATTGAAGTTATTTGAGCTAATGAAAGATAGTTTTGGAGCATGGCCAAAATAGTCGTGGAAAATGGCAGCTTAAAGAAGGCATTCAAGCAGGTTTATAACAACCTTCTATGTGAAAAAGGATAATGCTAAACAGGTATAGTGTGTAAACTCTTAAAAAAAAACTTTCTATTTTACCTATTTACCTGAGTAGTATACCTGAGTATAACCAATGAAAACCTATAAAATTGATTAGAATCATAACTTCTGTCCAGAAGTGTGTGTTTCAAGTGTCTTTTCTGAGGCAGACTGCAGAGGGGATAGTCATATGATTTTGGAGGCTTAATATTCCTTTTTCCTTGAAATCTTTCACAGCTTTGGAGAGGTGTGGAGTGTGATTGTGCATGTGACTTTAGAGACATTGTACAAAAGTAAAGCTGGCCAAGCAATTAGAATGCATATATGTGCCCCCCACCCAGTGTGTGTGTGCGGGTGTGTGCGCGCACACGTGTGTGTGTGGTTAATTTGGCATTGTTTTATTTATATGGCTGGTTCTGCTGCCTAAAGTATTTGTTTCAGGATATCTTCTAAATCCTCTGAACCCTAATGACAGGCTTGCTAAATTTAGCAAGCCATTTCTTTTTTTTTTGTTTTATTTTAAAGACGGACAGAGCTTTATAAACAAATATATTATCCAGAGCGAAGGCAAGGCAGGAATATTGGGATTCAGAATAGAACTGGGCATCACCAATACAACGTCTAGGCCCATGTACTTTAGCGTCTGTATACAGATGCTTTCAGAGTTGAATTCCTGAAGGCTGAGCATCTGCCCAGACATATATTTGAAGATGTAGTTCCCATTTTTTCTCTCTCCTTCTGACTCTTCAGCATGTGTTTCAGTGGATCCTCTTTTCTCCTATGTTCCCTTTGGGGTCTGACATGGTTTTCTTCTTGGCCTCCCCTCCTACAAGCTTCCTGAAAGATAACGTCTTCTCACGTGGCTTCAACCACCTCAGCCTTTCTACTGCTTTCTTGTTTATGGGAGGTCACCAACAACTAAAAAAGGAATATGGCCAAAACTGAATTCCTGAATATTTTATTCCATGAGCCCAAAAAAGCTAGCAGGAGGAATTTCTGTAGAGTTCAAAATCCTTTCTTTATGTTCAGACCCATTGTTGTGCTGGCACATATATACCCTAGCAGACCAGGCACCATACAAATATTGGGTCAAATCATAGCTCAAAATCCCTAGTAACTTTTCTTTGAGACCTAAAAGAACCAGGTCAGAAAGTGATGGCTCTGGTATGTTCTTTCATATTTTCGTGCTGTACTTTGCCATATATATTTTTTGCATATAACATGCACCTTTCCCCAAAAAGCAGCTGCTGGAAACTAGAGTGCATGTGATATGTGAGAGATATGGTAAGTGCAGGTTCTGGCATGTGTTGCTGAACCCCAAAATGAAATCTGCAGCAACCTGCAGCAGAACAATAAGCAGGCTCAGCTTCCTAGCTGCTGCTACTCTGTTACTTACTCCAAGGTAAGGTCTTTTTTCTCTTTCAGTCTGCCTTCCAGGAACAAGATGCTTATATTCCAGTGTGTGTTGTATGTGAGAAGATGTGGTATTAAACGCCCCCCAAACACACCTTCCTTGTCTTTTTGATGATTTGAAGCCATCAAATTATTCAATAGCAAGCTATATATCTGTGCAATTTTATTATGGTTTTTTTTTGGTCTTCCCTCTTCTTCTTCTTGCTGCACTCGCACAGTATGACCTGTTATATATTGAATCATGGGAAATGGCCCTTTGTAAATATTTATGAAGTATGCTAGATATTTATAAAGGTATCCCTGTGGGACTATTATAAAGCAACAACAATTAAGAGCTTGTGATTAAAGGCTAAATGGTTTGTAGTTCATTCATATAAAAATGTGGAGTGTGCTTTGTTAAATAGAAGACATCAGTATTACAGAAGAACATTGCCAAGCCATTTAAATGCAACACCAACAGAAAGCATGACATTTTGTCACTGGGCTGTTTGTTAAGTACATAGACCTTGCATGCATTGGTTTTAGAGGGTGCGTTATAGTCATGCGTTGATAATAAATTAAGGTATTCTCTCTTTTAAGTTGGTCGACAGGTGAATGGAGCACGTGCAGCAAATCTTGTGGTGGAGGGCAACAAAGTCGCTTGATTCAGTGTGTCCAGAAAAAATCTTTTCAAAAGGAGGAGGTGGTAGCACATTCCTTTTGTCCAGTCAGCACTCCAGCTCAGGTACAGATGTGTAATAACAGAGACTGTCCCCCTGAATGGAGCACTGGACCTTGGTCTCAGGTAAGACTTGCTATGTGTTGTATGTTAAAATAATAGATATGTTGGTACATGTTCTGATGGCCTAAGTGGCAAGAAAGAATTGAATAAAGATTCTGCACTTGGAGCCTGCCTTTTTCAAAGGTCTGTTTATTATAATACTATGTACAATCTAATTTGTTTTAAGATATCAGCCTTCAAAAAAGAGATCCAAAAGTAAGGCTGATATACCTAGATGTATGAAGTTGTACCTGCTTACACCAATTCAGAATTTGGCTCTCAATCAACAGGGGGAAAGGAACAACTTCCTGGTACAGCCCTACCCCTCAACCTTCATACTTCTGCCCCCTATATACAGGTTTATCTAGTTTTCTCAAACACAAGACTCTATGGTATCTTGAAAGAACAGACGCCTTGCTAGTATATTCAGTATGTCAGAAATATTAACATTTCTCAGAGAAGGAATATCATCAATGATACCATGGAGGACAGAATAATGAGCAAGTATTAGACTTCCACACTAGCAGACATATTCACTTTTTAAGTCCGGAGAAATACAGTTCCAATTTCCTGAAGGACATGTACAGTAATTGCTTATTTACTTCAGTCTTTGTTCGTGTAGCCCATTCCAAATGAGTAATTTAATTGTTCAGTAAATTATTGTTAGTGGCTTAAGTCAGTAGCGGCATGCCTGCAGGCAGATTCCTGTGTGCACACCCTCTTTCAGAAATGTATGAAAAGCCTGACAAGCTATATGCTTAAGGTAAAAACTCAAGCCCGCTGTTTTTCCAATGCTGTTGATGCTAGCAGATAGTGAATGTTAATTTAAGGGTAAATGGACTGCCACAGGATCTTTAAATTTAAGGGAGAACTGACACTGGGGATCTACATTTAAGGGAACTGATTTCATTTATTGAGCTTCAAGATTGACTGGAATCTATTGTAAAATCTAATATTTTTAAACACAATAATCATTATAACGCTGCTACTCTGTGAGAGATTAAAAGGGCTGTTTTAGGTAGATACAGTTATGACAGGTGTACTTTTCCGATACTTATAGGTTAAGTAGACGTTCAAAAAGCCTGAACCAGAAGTGATCTATGTTTTGTTTTGTGCTTTACTCTAAGCACCCAAGGTTCGGTCGAGAGCAAACAGAACAGATGTTCGCCCTTTGGTGGGACAGCTGCCAGCCCTAACTGAAACTAGCAGGTGGGGGGGCGCTCCCACACACCTCCCAGCAGGCTATCAGAAAATGCCCAGGCCAGCCAAGAAGTTGAGCAGCTGGCCAGCCCGGATTGGCCAGCGCAACAGCTCTGCCTCCCCATAGCAGTAGCCAGCTCTAAGTGGTGGTGAGAGGGTGAATGGGGGCCTCTGCCTTGGCCTGAGCCTCCTCAGACCTGAGCAAGAACAGTTGGGGGAGGCCCACACAACAGGGGTTTCCTCCCTTGCTGCCTGGCCTGGCTGGCCATTTTTGTTTTTCTCTGCAGCGGGGGGGGGGGGGGGGGGGGGGGGAGGTGGAAGGAGTGGAGACCCCCACCATATGGGCTCCCCCTGTGCTTTGCTGGCTCAGGTCTGGGGGAACCAGGTCTGCTCCCCTTCTTCCCCTTGCCACTGCTGACAGCCAGCCATTCATGGGGGGGGCGGTGGGGGTCAGAGCTGGGGAGAGGAGCTGTACTGGTCAGCTGGGCTAGGAGTAGGGAGGAGGGAAGAAGCCCCCATCTCATGCCCTGCCCCCCAGCTGTGCTGACTCAGGCCAGGGCTGGGTCCAGCTGGGGCTGGCGCTCCCTCCTCCACCCCCCAAGCCACTGCTGACGGCTGGCATGGCCCCCAGCCCCACCTCCTGCCTGTGGTCAGCTCTGTGAGAGCCCCCTTGGCCAGAGCAGATGAGCAAGACTGAGGTTAGCACACCACCCTATAAGAGGGGGTTAGCAGAGGCCAGCAAAGCAGCCTGGGATACTGGGGGACTGTGACCTAACTTGAGCCAGGAGGGAATCTGGTACAGAAATTCGATAGACCAGTGTTGAAGAAAAGACATATTCATGTGCAATGTCTGAACCTGGCTGTAAATTTAATAGTTTTGTGCCACTCTAATTCCAGTACTCTCTCTCTCTCTTTTTTTCCTGTTTTACTTCTTTCAATATTTTAATGGAAGAATTTCAAGGTTACAGATTTTATAATCGTGGCAACAGAGCAGCTTGTTCCTTGGTTTTATATTCTGTTGACAATAGGAAAAAAGAGGCTAATTTTAAATTCCCTCAGGTTCAGAGAACATTTCTTTTTGCCGCAGTGTTCTAAGACCTGTGGGAGAGGCATTAAGAAACGGGATGTTTACTGCAAAGGCAACAGCTCTTTCAAGGTGAAAATCTTACCCGAGAGTTTGTGCAGCAGAGAACCCAAGCCAGAGCCCCAACAGACCTGCGTGCTAGGACGATGCCCCAAGAACGACCGACTCCAGTGGATGATTTCTTCTTGGAGTGAGGTACACTACTGAAGTCTTAATGACAGCCTGTCTTACCTTGCAAAAGAACGCTGACATGAACAGAGCAAATGAAAGGGAAAAAAATGCTAGGGATTCAAAAAGGGTTAAAATACGAATGCTAATTGAATGATTTGTATGGGTTTTACCTGTAACTAGCATAGTCTGAATTTTGAAAAATAATTAGTAATTTTGGGTGCCTCATTTTTCAGGTGTCATCCTTAAAACCATTCAGAGGGGCTGATTTTGGAAGTGCTGAGCACCTGACCTTTGAAAATGAGGCCCTGCTGAGGAGTTTTAAGTAGGTCACTGATAACAATGAGGCGCTCAACTTCAGTTTTGAAATTGTATGCCTGCATATCGAAATACACTTAGCTGTACCGTGCTATCAGTTTTTACGTCGGACTCCACTCACTTGACAAGAGGTTCCAAAATTGCAGCCTGCACATTATCACGGAAACATGTTTTCAGTTCTTCGACGCATTTCTAACTTCCACTAAAACTTTTATAATCTTGAACAGAAGAGATATCCTTTTCTTAAATTTTTTAAAATATATTTCTGAGCTGTGTGCTTTTTTCCCCCACAGTGTTCAACCTCCTGTGGCCCTGGTGTAAGAAAGCGGGAAATGAAGTGCATTGAGAAAAGCATCCACGGAAAACTGATCACCTTCCCTCAGCGAAGATGTCGGAACATAAAGAAACCAAGCATAGAGCTGGAAGAAACGTGTAGCAATGGAGCTTGTCCATTGATTACGTTATATGGCATGGTGTCTGGATGGTACTCCTCACCCTGGCAACAGGTATGAAAGGAAATAATCAAGCAGGAGAATAGAGGTCCCTTCCATACATTCTGTCGTTTACACAATGACCCAGTTATTTTATAATAAATTTAGATTGGCTACATGTGCAAGTTAACTTTGGCGCCTTAAAAGGTCCAACCAGCTATAACGTTACTGCTAAAAAATGTGTAATAGCTTTATAGCTGGTTTCTAGCCAGCCTTAATTTGCACATGTAGGCAAACCCTGTGGCTGGGAGACTGCATCTGATGTTATTTCCCAGCTGTGGCCAAGATCCCTGCAACTGATTCTCAGCCCCAGAAGCAGCTTGCAGCTGTGAGACTCTGGGTCTTGGCAGGTGTGGGTCACTGCTGTTATCTCCCAGCTCTGAGGGTGCATGTTATATCCTGCAGCTGGGGTTACAGTGGCTGCAGTCTCCCAGCTGCAGGGGTGCATGAGACTCCCCTGTGGCTGGGAGCCCGGTCAGCGAAGGGGGCTCCCAGCTGTGGGCGCCTGCTTCTTGCTGGTGTAGAGGGAGCCCAGGATTGGGTTCCCCCCTCCAGTGGCAATAAGGCGTGATGGGGTCTAATGCATGATCCCACAATCACCCCTCCTGCCATGCATGTGGGTTCCTTCTAGAGTTCGTCCTACACAGCGGTTCTGTAGCATTCCTCATGTTTTCCCTGCTTGCGGTGAATGTGGAATGAAAAACTTCACCACTGGCCTCGGGTGAATGAGTGAATCTTTAGTAATTGAGACCCTCCCAGCTCATTTCTCTTAGCACACAAATGCACACAAGAATTCGGTGTGGTCAGCTAACGAAGAGTGCAAGCATCTTTTTAGCATCTTTTTGTTGTTACAGTTGCATGGTACCACTGGGGACTTGTCCATGTGATGAGTGTTTAGTCCTCAGGATTTTATTCTATGCCCCCTAAATTGAAACAGTTTTTTTCAAATGCTGTGTGTTTTTAATTGAAACCCACTGTTTCAGTTTTTCTGTCATGTTACGGTGATCATTTTTTGTCAGAGCTGGAGCCTGCCCATGGCCAGGGGGCAAGCTGTTGACAGGCTGAGTGGCCCCTGAGCTGTGGCAGCCCCTGGTTCTTCCTTCCACAGAGGCAGTGTCCCCTAGGGCTGCCCGGGTGGGCTGCTAGCAGGCCAGGTGCTGCCTGAGCTTGGAGGCAGCACCCGGCCTGGTCCAACTGTTCCCTGACCCCACCCAGGGAGCAGTGCCTGGTGGGCTTCCAGTGGGTGGGTTCGGGGAAGAGTTGGATTGGGATGGGTGCTGCTGGGGCAATACCCAGCCTGCTAGCAGCCCCCCCGGGTGGCCGGTGGGGGGGAGGTGGAGGGGCACTGCTGCCACAGAGGGAAGGACCGGGGTCCCCCACAGCTCATCCCTCAGCTATGGGAGAGGTGGACAGGCTCTGCAAAAAAACCAAAAAAAGGCTGGTTCTGCTTTCAGCAGGCTCCTGCTGCCAGCAGCACATCTGGACCTAACCAGGAATGGGCTGGCTTGCTTCTGGGGCAGCACAGGAAGGTGGCAGGAGGGTGGCTGGGTTTGCTGGCAGGCACAGGTGTCAGGGATGGTGCGTAGGATGCTGGAAGCCCAAGCAGGCTGCTAGCTGGCCAGTGCTGCCCCAGCTTGGAGGCACCCAATCCAACACTTCCCCAAGCATGTTCAGGCTTTCAGTGCTCTGTGCACCACCCCCATCACTTTCTCCAGCTGCCAGCAAACCCAACCGCACCCTCCTGCTGCCTTCCTGCGCTGCCCCAGGGGCAAGCCAGCCCATTCCTGGGGGGCCAGTTCTGCCAGTAACAGGAGCCTGCTGAAAGCAGAAGGGGTGAAGGGCCCAATCTTTTTTTTCCTTTAGCCTGCCTGCCTCTCCCATGACTTGGGGGTGAGCTAATAGCTGCATCATTGCAATTTGCAACCTTGCAAACTAAACTACATTGGGATGTAGTTTAGTTTGCAATGAAGCAAGCTCATTTTAAACCCCCAAAACTGTTGTACATGTAGTGTGACACTTTTAAGTCACACAAAGTAACATTTTCATCACATGTACATGGTAATGGCATCACATATACAAGTGCTGATTGGCTTAACATTTAGCAGCAGACATGGGGCAGCCAATGGGAATGTCTGTTCTTCAGGGTTGTTGGAGTTTTATGAGAAAGGCAGACTATGGATAGTGTAATGCTTGTTGTAACACTTGCTGAATTTTGAATAGTTACAAGACTTGGCAGGACCAGCGAAGACAAGAGAATTGCACAGACAGCTCACACACAGTAGTTCAGCTTTCCCAAGAGAAGTCCAGAGCATGGTATAAGCATCCACAATGGGGCTGTTGATTCTTAGACAAGATCTACACTGTAATCAGGCGCGATTGCAATATGACAGCTAGACATCCCTGCAGGTCTGTATTTATGGCACTAGCTTTACATCTAGCTATTTCAGGTACTAATAGCAGTGAAACAAGGACTGCAGAACCCCACCAAGGAGCCCAGGGGGATGGCTCAGGAGGTAATTTTTGCCAATATGTTCCTATCTATTTCCCAGCTGGAGGCCACGCCAAAATTACTTCACTGATGTTAGGACTCAAACAAACTGGGCTTAAGTTATCTACAGTATCTCTCTCTCTCCTCTTTGCTATTTGAGATACAGGATATTGGGCCAGATGGACCTGTGATCAGACTCAGTATATCATTTCTTCTGTTCTTCTGTTTGAGTTGAGCCTCTTAAAAGTTAATAGACTAAAGTTAGATCCTAAGAAATGTCAGACTATATAGATGTTGAAGCATAATTCAGCTGGTCAATATTCATTATATGTTTTCGTGCAGACAGTTTCTTTTTTCTGAAAGTGAAGACTATAGTTAACAATGCTATCGGTGCTCCAGAGATGTTCCATTCCATGGTCATTTCCCAATTCTGCCTTTCCATTCTTCCTGAAGTGTACTGTGCTTGAACTGTTATATATCTACATGCATAATAGATTTGAGCATATGCACAGATAGTTTTCAGTTCCCTGAATATTTTGATTAATTACTGGATCAGTCCATATTTATTTCTACATTCTTGCAAACAAGCTTCTGTATTTCTGGAACTTATCTACTTGGTGAGATATATCATATCTATGAGACATACTCATTTAAAAGCATATACATGCAACAATGTATGCCTGACAATTGTAATTGGACAAAAATAATCACAGCTGTCTTAAGGGCATGCTTTTCATGAAACACATATAAGTAAAAGACCAATTTCACTTCATAATACCTCATATATCTTCCTGAAAATGCTTGATTTTTTCCCCCCTCCCAGATACTTTCACATTTCTGGCATCATTAAGACGTTATCTTTCAAAAACACCAGCAGTGCACCCAGAGACTAAAAGTTTCAAGAGAGTTGAGCACATGCAATCAGGGGAAGCTTTTTTAAAGAGCATAGCTCCCAGTTAGGCACCTAAGTAGGTAGTCAGATTTTTCAGCATTGCTCAGCATATTGAATGAAATCTGGGTGTAGAAAATTTTGAAAATCTGGCCATGGCTGTAGGTGCTGAGCACTCAGGACATCTGGCCTTGAGCTTTTCCATGCTATCGAGCTACGCTTCTTTGAGTCTTCTTCAAAGTACTTAAGAGCATTTCCATTGATTTTGGAGGTGTTTAGAAGACTACATGCTTCTTTATGAAATGTGGTTTCTCATTTTTCCCCTTCTGCAGTGCACGGTAACATGTGGTGGGGGAGTGCAAACGCGGACCGTGCAATGCTTGAGGCAGGGACGACCAGCATCTGGATGTCTGCCCCATCAGAAACCGGCTATCTCAAGAGCCTGCAATACCAACTTTTGCCCAGCTCCTGAGAAAAAAGGTAAAACTTGCATTTCTTCAGGTTGGGGTGGGTTGGATCACTCAAACTTTTATGCCTCAGCAAAAAAAATCTTTTATTCCAGGAGCATTTGGAACATAAATAGTTTTTGGCGCTTTCCTGGCCAAATCCAAAACTGTTCAGCAATACCATGGCTCTCAGCACTCCAATACATTTGTGAAGTGCAGCATCTTTCTTTTCACAAGAAGCCCTCTTAAATCAGATGGAGGAGGATAACTGTGAGATCTGATCCATACAAGGCAAGGGTAGAGTTTTTAAAAAGCCAGCACATATTGATTAAGAAGGAGATACATACTTTCTACATACTTCCCCCCCCCTCCTTGGATCTCCCTTGATGCTTTGTTTCCTGTTAATAAGAAAGATCTGGCTGCACTGTGCATTATCTTCATCACCACCCTAAAACGCCGCTGGGAGCATGCCATACACACATTAGCAGAAGGTTCAAATTGTGGATTTTCAGTAGAGCATTGGCAAAGTGCTCTCACCGTTGCCACATAGAGGCCCCTCAGAACTTCGTTTTACTCTCACTTGTCTCCCTTTGGTTTTCAAGATATGGTGAACAAGAAGAATAACCCTTTACATGCCCAGTCCTGTAGTGTTGTTCCTCCACCCCGCCTCGGAGCTGTCATTTATGGCTTAGCTGTGCCTTGAAGACACTGCTTATAGTAAAGGGAAAGTGTGGAGTTCCACCTTTCTAGCAGAAATATTCAGCCTTATGAAGCCTGCCTTCTGCAGCTTCCAGGCACGTATAAGTTCAAAGCTCCTGATGTGCACCTAGCTCTTCCTTAATTAGCTGGCCAGCTCTTGGGGTAGCTAGGTGTAGAATGACACACTGTACCATTTACCTGCCTTATCAGGGATGCTTTGTAGCTATTCACAGTGGAGCGGATGATCTGTGAGCAGATGAACAGGGAGCAAGCAGACTCCGTGCCCTTGGCAGGGAGAGAACTAGGGCTCTGACTCAGCCCTTATACAGGCTGTGAAAAAGAGAGAGGTTTCTTACACTTTCTTCTCCTCCAGACTGTGCAGGAGAGTCATGGCCAGGCAGAACATGTGCTCAAGTCCTGAAGTGAACAAAGGCCCTACTTAGGTCAAGTCCGACTGCCTGCCGTGGACAGGAAAGAGCGCTGGGGTCAAACCTTCGGTTCTAACAGCAGATCAACGTTCCTCCATATTGATTCGGGAAGCTCATTAAATGGGGCAGGTCCCACAAAGCATAAAATCCATTGAACCACTGTAACAGCATACTACAATACTAGCACATGAGCCCAAGATAGAAAACAGAGACAGAAGTAATACAAAACCTGCTTTCTGTGAGAGCCCTGGGTCTCTAATTTGGGATTTATCAATCAGCTGAACCTGGGCTGGACTGAAGGAATGGATGAATTGGTCCTGAAAGGGAAAAATAAATAACTGAAACTAGTTTGAAAAGTGACTGGAGGCTTCTGAAAAATCAGAAGTGAATACCAAACCTTGCTGTAATCCCTGCTGTACTTCAGGACATATTTTTTGTGAATTTATTAAATTGCCTTCCATCATGAGGTAGAAACCCTCCCTCCCCTCATTTCCCTCAGCCATATTTTACATCTGGGCTAATGTCTGTTATTAATTTTGGCCTCAGTCTGTTTCTTCCCGACCCCGCAGCTGTAGAGCCCCCTTTCCCCTCTATTGCAGGGTCTCCAGACTCTGGAGATCAATTATCTCTTTGCTGCTCTCTAAGCCTCCATCGAAACCAGTGAATGTGGAGGGGGCCAGCTGTGCTGGAAGCACATGGAAGCAAATCACTCTCAGTTACCAGCCGCAGAGCTCCAGCTTCGTGGGCCATTAGGGAGAGATTACGGTAAAGAAATAAATGTTTCTGGGAGAGTTATCACACTCCCCTAGACAAGTTGGGTTTCTCCTCTAGCCATTTTTTTTCATTTCCATCACTCTGCTAGACACAGGAACAGGTATTGTAACTCACAGGCAGTAAATCCAGATACTTGGAGCACCTTGACAAGAAAACAGCTTTAAAAAAAGCAGTTATATCTGAAAACTCAAATTTGTTAGGGTCAACGGGAATCTTTCCAAAAATGTCTGTGGTCTTTGGATGAGGTCCTGAGACCTCTCCCAGAGTGTCGAAGTGACTTAGGTGCCTAAATCCAATTTTCAGGCCGGGCTTTGGAGGCCAAGTTCTGTTGCCCTGGGTGATGATAGATGCATATGCAGTTTTTGAGTCATAAACCCTTTCTGAAAATTTACCCAAGGTGACCTTAGGAGCATGGCTGTGTTGGAGCAAGTGCTGAATGATCTTTCTCCACATTATTCTATAGGCATCCCTCTGTCATTGTCTGCAATGCCCCTTCTCTTCAGTCAAGGCCCCGACTTAAGCTGTCATTGTCAGGCATGGTAAATTGTTCAGTAATCTGGGCTTTGGGTGGTGGATAATGGGCTAAGTAATGCAAAGTTGGGACTACCAG
>NW_005841856.1:4578539-4587627 GCF_000455745.1 Alligator sinensis | reverse complement strand
TCCTGCTTGACTCCATACTGTGAATGCAGCACTCCGGAGGGGAAAGACTGCCGCCTGGTACCAATCCAGGGATTTTTAGAGGAGTGTTTGCCTAGTGCCTGTATTTTTGCTTTGTGATGCTGCTTGCTGTTTCCTGGAATATTCACAAAATAGCACAGACATGTCTCTTTTCAGGTCGTGTGATTTTTTTTTTTAATGCCAGTTTATAAAAATAAAGGACTTCAAAAACGCCTTAAGCATTCTTAAAAAAAGAACCAATATGATGAAGTAGCAGCTCATAATAGAGGCACGCTGGTGAGTGGTGTGACTGAGACGGGGGAGGTTTTTTTCCTGTGCCACCACTTGCAGTGGCAGATCAGAGAATGCAGACGGCAGTAGCTAGATTGACTACATCTCCCTGTAAATTCCTTTACTGACCATGTGAACAGGACTTGAGAGCTGAGTGGAATCTTTTCCCCATGACATTTAATATTACAGCATAGCTATAAATTTGTCCAATTTAAAAGTTGTAATGCTTCTTCAGACATTTTTGAATTTGTTTATAAATCATCCAGATGAGTCATCACTCTGGACTTTAAAAGAAGTATAAAGCACCCATTACAAAAATATGGAGTCAGACAGCCAGGAATTTTTTAAAACACACGGGACTTTACATACAAAAACTCTGTACTAGATAAGCAAAGTAAAGCATGGGATTTCATAGTCTGATTTTTTTTTTAATTAAAAGGTGCGACTTTCAAAGGTACATTCTGGTGAATGAATCCTTCTCCCACTGAAACCAATGAGGATTTCCCCACATCAGTTAATGGGAGCAAGACAGAGCAAGGCCAATATCAAATGCTTGTGAAAAACCCTAATTTTTTAAAGTCATAGAGCATATATACGATATAGTAGATTGCATGTTGCATTGTGATTTAGATTGCTCGAGAAGTCTCAGCTCAGATGCTACTTAAATTACATCTATAATTGATAGAACTTCTAACTTGTACTCACAAATACTGGAGATATTTGAGTGTCAAAAGTAAGGAAGCTACAGTAGAATTTGTATTGTATTGCAAATCTTAGCCCTTGTGGCTAGGGGCAGAAGTTACACATAAACTGATTTAAGGGATTGGAAACTGGTTTAAACCTGCAACAGAACAGAAGTTCAGTACACATAAACCACTTTCAAAATGGCCCAAACCAGTTGAAGATAAACCTGGTTGAATGTAGTATCAGACTGAACTGATACTACAAAACAGTTTATGGAACTTCTGTTCCAGATCCCTTCTCAGTTCAAGTTAACTCACAGCCCCCCCAGCATCCCAGGATGCTTTGCAGCCCTGGGCTATGCTGTCTGCTCCAGTGGAGCAGGGACTGCCTCACTCCTCTGCTCCATAACCTCTTTCCTGCCTGTGTCTGTCAGCCCATAGGGATGGGGGGTGGGGAGGAGAGGATGGGGAACAGACCCCCAGACTACCCTAAGGCAGGTTCTACACAGCACATGGGGGAGGGAAAGCCCCTATGGTGGGGGCTTTCTGACCCTTGGCAGCTCTCCCCACTCCCAGCTGATGATCACTTCAGCAGCTGCTACAGGAGGGAGGGGGGAAGAGTCCTCCTGGCTGGGTACCAGCTGATGCAGCCCAACATGGGGTCACCGGGGAATCCCAGCCTTGGGGGGCTTCTCTTCACCGCAGCCCAGGGTCCCCCAGCCCAGGGCAGCCCCAGGCAGCTGCGGGGAATTCTTCCCCTCCCCAACCCCAGAGCTGCTTGCCTTAGTCCTTGCCAGTCTCAGGCATAGCTCAGGGCAACCTCAGGGAGCAGAGGAAAATTCTCCTGCTCCTCCACAGCCAGTTTTGCCTGACCTGCTGCACGTCTGAGGCCAAAATTTTGCAGGGAAATAGAATTCCCCTCACTCCTTGATGCTGCCTGGGCTATCCCTGAGACTCACAGGGGCTAAGGCAAGCAGTTGTGGGGTTTGGGAGGGGAAAAATTTCCCTCAGCTCCCTGGAGGACTTTGGGCTGAGATGGCGGAAGCCCTGCTAAGACAGGGGCTCCCTGGTGTCCCCATGCTGGGCTGCATGGGCAGGCACCCGGCCCAAAGGACTTCTTCTCCCTACCTCCTATAGCAGTGGCTGAAGCAACTGGCAGCTGGGAAGAAGGAGGGGAGGATTCTCCTGTGCCCCCCAGGGCTGCAAGGGCAGGGGGAACCCAGACTGGGGGAAACCTTTTGAGGGGGAAGCTCCCCCAAGGTGGGCCAGTACCCGCACAGGGCGTCCTTAATCCCCTCTGGGGGCTTAAGGGTGTCCTCAATCCCTTGTGTGTGGGCAGGGCATTGAGGGCATATACTGGGGAGCCAACTGGGGATACTCGGCTGGGCTGGCAATGGTCAGCAGCCTGGGAGATGTGCTCTAGCGCCTTCCGCCTACTGGTGTGGTTCAGTGCAGGTCTGCTCCTGCCTTTCCCAATTGAAAACTGAATGTCAGTTCAGCTGGTTATCAGTTCAATCTGTGCAGTTTAGAGGAAGTTGCCACAATTGAATTGATTCTGCCTCGGGCTTTTTGGCTGGCTGTACTTGGCCTGCATGCACACAATCTTGATAACACATACAATCCATGTAAAGTATGGTAAAATGTATACAGTTCATTGTGTGCATACAGACCGGGGTCCAAACATTTAGACATTTTTATAGAGGAGGAGAAGCACGCACATGCACACAAACAGTGTATACTATCTTTGCTGCAGATCAAACACAGTATAATGGTTATATTAACAAGCATTATAATATGCTTTACTCAGCGGTCTGTTTGTACAAGTAGCTGGTTTTACTACAGTAGTCATAATCTATAAAATTATATAGAGATTAGGGAAATTCCAGTCCCATTAAAATCAATAGTAGACCTTTGATTGACTTCAATCAAGTCAATGGGCCTGTGGTTTCACCCTAAACCACTTTTAAAGTGCTGTGCTATAAATTGTTTCCATAGGCTCTCAGAGATCTGAAGCACATTATTTTAAAAAGGTGAGCTGATAACTCAACAAGAAATTATAATATTGAAATGAAAGATGGTTCATGGCCTTGCCCTCCTTTAACTCTAGCCATCCAACAGGTATGCATTACCAGCAAGTGCGTAAAAATCAATATGCTCCAGTACTGCCCCATTTGCACAAGTGCTGAAACATGATCTAAACATATTGCTTGGATTTTTCTTTCAGATGATCCCTCCTGCGTGGATTTCTTCACTTGGTGTCATCTGGTCCCCCAGCATGGTGTCTGCAACCACAAATTTTATGGCAAGCAATGCTGTAAATCATGCACAAAGAAGATCTGATAGCAATATTTTATTCCAGCCCTGCAATGACAGGATTCTTCCCTTCAATTTATGTTGGAATTAAGTTTATTCTGTGGCAGGACATGGTGCCACATAAACCACTGGTGGAAGAGACACATGCCATAGAGTAATATTTTCTAAGGGAATGTCTGAGGTACAGTAATTGTTGGACAAATGGTGAACAAGGCCTGTTTTTTTTTGCTGACCTCACTAAAGTACAGGGTACTATGGATCACTTGAACACTAAGAAGCAAGGGACAATTCGTTCTTTAAGTGTACCATTTTGCACTGTCTTATAAGGAAAACCCTAAGGCAAGCAAGGCTTATTGGGATAATTTAATGGAATGCAATCAAAAGAGATTGCCAGTTCCACAAATAAGGTTACAGTGTGATGGTATATATACCACAGTGTTAACATAGTTTCCTTTCCCTATTCGTTATGATGATAAACCTTCCAAAGGAAGGAAGGTGTTTACTGCTATTCTCACAAGAGAGAAATTCAGATGACTGTTGCTTGGAGAATGCAGTGTCACAGGTGCTGTGACCCCAAGAAGTAAAAGAGTGCACTACGGAGATATATGGTGCTTTTCTATTACACTTGCTGCTGGAAAAGCGAGTTTTGCATCATGCTATTATTTTTATTGTTTTGAAGAATTCACCTTCTGCTTCGTGTAGAAACTCAGAGGTGGTTACCTAGCAACTTGAAATGTATTCCTAGAAATATTCAGCTGTTAGAATATGTTGGATTTTCGCATTGCTGTGTATTCCAAATACAATAGCATTTTGTATTTCAACTAACTCAGCCAAGGATTTGGTGAGCTTAATGGTTATAAAGTTCTCCATCTTCTAAGCTCATTTGATATGTAATGTTATGGTTTAAACTTGGTTATCAGTAATAAATACTCAAACTATGTTTTGCCAGAAGCTAAATGGTTTGAATGCCGATATGTTGAAGAATGTTTCGTTCTATCTCAACTTTCTCTGCAGATTTTGGTTCATCAGTTACCGAAAGGGAAACAAGCTTGGCCAATCTTTTCCTTCATGCATACACGTTGCTGAAGAGTTATTTATTCGTACATGCAATATCATTAACTGAAAAGTAGTAAGCTAACCAGAAAAAAATTAAATCAATGATATATTTATATATTTTCATAACTATCAAAATCCACTTATTTAGATCAGGGGCCTTAAAGCAAATAGCATGCATTTTATAATACCTGTGATGATATTTGCAATAGCCAACAGGCAGTAGAGACCATATATTGAATGATACAATTTAGAATGTTACTGCATTGGAAAAACACCCAATTTATTTGCCAAAACCATGCTAACTGAGACAGGGCTGTGTCCTACTGTAATTTTCTGGGGAGTGGCTATAAGGGACATATTTATCTAATTCCACCCATTCCCACAACTGCTTTTGATGAATGCATCTCAATTTTACTGCTTGTTAAAATATCATTTCAAACTAGAATTAGCCAGCTCAGCACTAATGCCAGACAGTGGTCAGTTAAAATTAGCAGTTCCTTTTGCAACAATTTAAATGAAAAACATGTTTACTATGATACTTTAAGAAATGATTGGTAACATATCTCAATCTACTAGGCTCTGTCTGATATTGGACATCGTATAATTATAACTTCTATTTTTTTCTAGGAAAACTGCAAGGGTTTTTTGTTTTTTGTTATTATTGTGTCCTTTTATTATTTGATGTAAAATAATTAATTTATTAATGCATAGCTTCTCCTTTATATTT
This sequence comes from Alligator sinensis, assembly GCF_000455745.1. Classification (NCBI taxonomy): domain Eukaryota; kingdom Metazoa; phylum Chordata; order Crocodylia; family Alligatoridae; genus Alligator; species Alligator sinensis. The sequence continues at coordinate 4,582,560 of NW_005841856.1, read as the reverse complement.
CATTGCTTACTTCCTTAAGTAAGTGACAACAATTCAGAAGAGAAAATGATAGTGCCACATAAACTATGGATTATAGTGTAAAAAAGCAAAAATATAAGTGTAATATTTAATTGTTTTATAAGTTTTTATAATAAAGTACTCGGTTTCATTATATTTTGAATTGTAAAATTCTTAAATAAAAATATGGAGGTTATTAAAAAATGCAGTGTATAGTGTATGCAACTGATTAAAGTACTCCTGTACCCTAGGATGACATGCCATAAGGCCCTTCCCAGTAGTCCCAAACCTATGCTATAGATCTACCTAAGCCTGGAATGGTAGGGATGGGGAGAGGTGACACCTTAGGTAGGTGGGTCTTCTCTGCATCCATTCATACAAGCAGAACTGTGTGCACGTATGTGTGCGTGTGTGTGTGTGTGTGTGTGTGTGTGACCGATGCACTCCAGTCATCTTCTCAAGTTTTCTTTTCCAAATTTGAGAGTTAGATGTGCTTTGCGTATGTGTGCATGTATATGCATGGGGGGCGAGGGAGCACATTGGCCATAGAAAGACGAAATGCTGACACTGTAATGCGACTCTTGAAACCAGGACCTTAGGTATATATGTCCAGAGCACCTATGATTTAACATAGACCAGATGCCAGACAGGATTCATCTAATTAGCACACAAATAAAGAATTTCTGTCATTAAGGTAGAGGATTCATCTAATTAGCACACCACAGAGTATCAGGAGAATGGTCCAATTTCTTCGCCGTGCACTTGTATCCAGGAAAAGGAAGAACCTATCAAAAGATTGTCAGTATACATCTGTGTATGGGAGCTATGCATTACACTGAGATTTCCCTCCCCCTCCCCACCAAAAACACAAAAAAACACGCTAAAAAAAGAAGATTATTGTGCAACGTCAGGAATTAAACATGGGGATGCATACCTTTCATGAATTAGGCCTGAAATACACCACTGGTTATTCAACAGAGTAGGCATGATGTGTGAAAAATCAGAGCTATCAGTCAAATGGAGTTGGTTTCGCTTTCACCCACTTCAGCACAGGACGGTGAGAATGATATAGGTTCAGGATAGGATGGGGGGGCAACACCACAATTCTCTTGTACTCCTGATGGCGTTTATGTTCGGTCTGCCCGTGCACCTCTGACTAGTTTGGAATTACGTGCAGGGGCTCCCAGTAAGAAACATCATTTGTTTGGAAGCAAAAATACCCATTGTCTGTCTTGCCCTTGTCCCTGCTGTATTCCTGCTTCATGTTTCCTAAACTCCAGCACTAGGATCTTTCACTGGCTGGGATGCTTTGGGGGTAATGATAGTACCCTTCTAGCTCTCAGGTTACAATAAGTCATATACAGAAATTAAAATAGTAGGATTTTTCTCCACAGGTACATGTGGTTTGGGAGAATTTACAGTTTACTCTGGGTGTCTCTCTTCTCCTTTGTCTTGTACCTCATAATTGATTCTTGTATGGCTTTAGTTCACAAGGAGCAAAAGAGAAATAAAGGGCACCAAACCCACCCCCAGGAAAGTAACTTCTTAGTGAAACGGGGTTATTTTTATTCTTACTACAGATTATCCAAACCAATCAGAAGATCCAAACTGTTTCACAGGGTGGTTTTAGAAAGATTGTTTCCTGGACAATCACCATCATAAAATATTCCTCAAGCATTCACTTGCAAGGAAGATTGTTGCAAAAAAAGATTTTCTGCATTTTAACTTCCTTTATTGCAATTTAGCAAGTAAAAATAAAGACGAGCAATCAGAATAATGTTAGGTCCTGAATGATCTCTAGCAAATGCTCTGTTAAACCCAGTTTAGGACCCACAGATTTAAAGTTACTAATATGTCTCTCCATGAATTCAGAACCCAATCTACCTTGGACTAAATATTTGGGATTAAAATGGACTGACAGCTGCTGCTGATTTAAAATATTGGACATGAATGTTGGAAAAGACAATATTGAATAAAAATACACTATTGTGCTGTTGGATCAACCCCAAATCAGTAATTATGGTTGAATCCTCACAGTGGTATGCAAACCTTGGCAGGTTTCAAAGAGGTAATTGCTTCGGGGCACATTTTATAAAGCAGAATGGTAGCTTTTGATTTAAGGAACACCTCTGTAAGATTTCTTCACACTGGTAAAGGGTGTATCTGAATGGTTGATTGTTTAAATCAAACTCAACTATCTTAGATGTCTGGAAGACAAGAAATGTTGTTGGAAGCCGATGAATATTTCACTCTATGTGGTTTTATAGTAATGCAATCCAAATAGCCTGCTTCCTTTATTTTTAGCAAATCCTGTTCAAACACATCAGCACAATAAATTATTGATTTCTATTGCAGCAGCACCTAGGTGCCTCACAGTCAGTGGCTAGGGCTCAACGGTACTGGGTACAGCATACATGTATAGTGGAAAGATAGGCATTGCTACAAGGAGCTTAAAATCCGAGAAACAATAGGTGGATACAGCACACACAAAAAATAGCTATGATTAGTAACCGAAGACTTAGTTCTAGCACAATTGCTGTGTGCCCTTTATCACGCATTTCATTGGCATCACAGGAGAGATCAGATTTAAGGAGGGTTTTGGAAAAGCCCAAGATGAATTAGAGGAGGTAACAAGGTGAATAACCAATGGAGGAAATGAGATAGGAGTGGGAGTTAAGTGCCAAGTGAGGAGCAGGAATAAGGGCTGTCAGTGGAGAAAATTGATAAATACAAAATATGAAAAGAATTATCTTGGCTGTGAAGGAGGTCTGCAAAGAGGTAAATTTGGGGTGCGAACACGAGCCTTTGTTCCATCTTTATTAAAAAGATAAAGCTGTCAGAAAGAACACCTTGAATGCTCACTAACCAAAGCTATATGGATATCAGCCAGATCTACCTGACCTTGCTGCCCCTTTCCTGTACAGTGTAGTAGTCACTGTACTGAACATGGGAACAACAGGTTTGAAGATTCACCTGTTCAGATGTTCTTCAACTTGTAGTATATAAGCTCTACTTGATTTCTGACAGTATAACTAAGGGCAGACAGATTCTGGGGTTATACCCATTGTTGGGCACACACGATTAGCTTTGCTTTATCTCTCTCTCCTGCCTTTCTGTAAGGCTGGATTCAGCAGGCCCTTTTAATATACAGATCTGTTGTAGTTCAACCTCAAGTCACTCCAGCTTATCAGCTTTCTGCATTAGTTTCACTTCTACTGGCTCTGTTAATCAACTAAACAGACAAAGATGTGAGATGTTAACATATAATTCCATTTTATAAAGCAGTGCAAGTACAAGTTGCAACTGAGCCTTGATAAACAAGAGTTTATGCAAATTGTAGTTGTCATTAATGGCCATGCAGAACTTTCATTTGCCAGAAGGTAGAAGGATTGTGGGTTAAGTTACATGGGGGGCAAGGCGAAAGGGATTTGGTGGTAGGGGTCTGCTACAGACCCCCACACCAAGGGGAAGAACTAGATTCGGGGCTCCTGAGGCAGCTCTCAGAGACCGTAAAAACTAAGGAGGCGGTAGTCATGGGGGACCTAAACTAACCAGACATCTGCTGGGAGATGCAGACAGCGAAGTCCCACTGTTCACGCACGTTCCTATCCTGCGTACAGGACCTCCATCTGACGCAGGAGGTACATGGTCCCACTAGGGGGAATGCCTTACTGGACCTGGTATTGGCAACGGGGGATGATATGGTAGGGGACCTACAGATTGGTAGTCACCTGGGGGACAGCGATCACCAAATAATAGAATTCACCATAAGACATTGAGTGGGAAAGGTAACTAGTAGGGTGAAAGTGCTAGACTTTAGGAAAACTGATTTCAATTAACTCAGGTGATTAGTCAAGGATGCACTGCAGAGTAGGAGTTTTGAAGAGATGGGAGCCCAGGAAGGGTGACTGTACCTTAAGGAAATGATCCTTCGGGCACAGAGGGAGATGATCCTGATGCGAGGAAAAAGAAGGAAAGGGGCCAGGAGGCTTCCTTGGCTGACCAGAGAAATCCAGGGCAGCCT
>NW_005841856.1:4524972-4576901 GCF_000455745.1 Alligator sinensis | reverse complement strand
ACTCTTTCCTGCCTATGCAGGGGGTCGGACTTGATGATCTATTGTGGTCCCTTCCGAGCCTAGCATCTATGAATCTATGAACCAACCTTCACCCCACCACCCAGGGTTACATAGTACTTTATAACTAGCATAAATAAATTATATATCCCTCCGAACTACAGTGTTTACTTATATTGCATTCAAAATAAACAAAAATGGAAAAAAAACCCCAACATGTGAATGGAGTTTGAGACTGAGTTAAAATCAGTGTCAAGAACATTCAGAATTTGGACAGCAATTTGGCCTTTAGCTTAGTCTTTGTGTTGTGATACATGGTTTGTCTATGTTGAGAGCAGGAATATGGTACTAAAATGTTTTGGGGCCATCATATGCAGAAATAGTAGTCTGCATTATCTTGAAAATTAAAGGTTTTTCCTTAAATTGGAAGGCAGGTTCTAAGGTTCAAGTGCTAGGACAAAATACAAGTTCAAGAGTTTCTACTGGTTCCTGCCAAAAGAAGTAGGTAAAATGGTGAAACAGTCCAGAAACCACCTCCCATAAAAGAACTAGACAACCTCACTGGAGTAATGTGAGCCAACATAAATGAGCCTAGTGGTTTGGGCAAATGATATATGTGCAGAAAGGAACACATTTATAAAAGTGCTGCTGAGTATCTTTGTATGCTCACTTTGGAATGAAATGCAAAAGAGATGCCAATGTCTGCTTTGGTTGCAATGGAAGGTTAATGAAATATTTAAACTTGAAATAGTTTATACCCTCTGAGAGAGTCATTCTTGTTTGAGCATGACAGACCATTTAGCTTGCATGGACACTGGTATTGTGGTGAGCTATAGATATCCCAACTCTTAATTGCCCCACTGTCCTAGATACAGACAGACACAGATTCTTCCCCCAAAAGCCTTATATTCCAACCAGAAAATACACACCAAGGCTGGGAGAAAGGACGTAGTGAAATTTCCTTTTTATAGATGGGAAACTAAGGCACAGAGAATTTAACTGACTTCCCTAAGGTCAAACCAGAAATCCACAGCAGAACTGGGAATGAGCATTAATCTTGGGATTGCCATTTTTCCATACTCTAGGAAGAAAACAACATTGATATTTCCTATAGAATCCATGTGATATTGAGTTATATTGAATGTTTTATGTATTTTTATCACTGAACAGGAAGCATCTAACCACAAAGAGATTCTGTTTTAGTTTCTGGATTCTGCCCAGAGAAGCAGAGAAATTTAGATATGTCTCAACATTTAGGTTGACCCTTCAACATTAAATCAAGTGATGGTCACCCGACTCTTAACATGGCATTCCTCTGGTTGTCTGGATATAAGATCATTCCTGAGCCTCATTTATATCAACTTGACTGCTAAGGATCAATTAATTTGTTTTGTTGCAATAATGGCCAATAATCTGCTCAAAATAAAGTGTGAAAACAGACCAAATCAATGTCTTTGCAAGAGGTTTTTAAGGGGTTTAGCCTAGGTGAGGCATACTTCTCTCTATGGAAAGGATTTATGGAGAGGAATCCTGCATGGCATCTTGCAGGTGAATGGAGCTTGTCTGTCAGGGAAGATTGTCAGCCTCATCCCAAACTAGGGATCTACACTCCCATTGAGGCCCTTTACTACCATATGAGCTCTTGACTTCCCACAACCACCCTTGCAAGTGTGCTACCAGCTGGTAGTGTGCCCCAGGCCCCGGCACTGACGTAGAGGGGGTGCAGCTGCTGACACTACCAGCCCAGCTGGCAGTGTCCTGCCTGCTGCCATTGCCCAAGGCACAAAACCTGCTTGTTCTCTTTCTGCTACCAGGTCTTCCCTGGGTCTCAACTGACCTCAGCGCGGCACAGCGGTGCACATATCAAATACGGTAACAGTTCCAGACTCTAATTTATTTTCTGACTAATTTTCATAGTGACTTTGGGATGACAATACATTCAGCCAATCTCCAGTGTTAGTTTGCTCACTAGCACTGGGGAAGACCAGGCAAAGAGTTCTCTGAGAGTAGCCAAGCGAAATAGGGGAACAGCGAAACCCCCACCAGCAGTGTTGTTTTTCAGTGTGGCACAGGAACATGTTTCTACCCATATACTGTCTCTTCTGGATGTAGATCAAAGGATATCACCCAGTCTGGTTGGAGAAAAAGACAGCAGCATGCTTCATTGAAAACTAGATCTCCCACTTCCACATTGCACACCTACTACAACTAGTTTGGGGGGCAGGGGTTCACATAATTTTTCTCTAATTTTTTTTTAACTCAATATTGCAAAAAAGACCTTAACTGCTTATAAAACATATTTTTTCATCTGTTGCTGGCTTTCAACAACTGAAAAAAAATGTCTAGTTTATTTTTGTCAAAAAATCAGAAGAAAAGTTTCCAAAGTAACAAAGTTTATAATTTAAGAGAAAAACCAGTTTTCATTAGAGAGGTTTTTCAAATGATATGTTTCAACAAAAAGGCTCTACAGAAAGGAGCATGCTTGTCTGGGTTATTCACAGCAGATGATCTGTCCTTCTCACCCAGTAAGTGGAATAAGATCATGAAACTTATAACCAACTCTACTACCCACCGCAGATAAAATGTATTCTACTTCTGAACTCATTAAAGGGAGTTTAAGTTTCAAAGCAACAATTTTAACAGGATAATTCTCTGCTGGTGGATAATATTAATAAGACTGTCTCACATTAAATTGGAAAGCATCATTTCAAGCTGCTGGCACTGCTTGCCTGAAGAGAGCTGAGATATTTTTAAAATAAAGTGTCATTGCTAAATGGTTTAATACTAACATGACTTCTTCATAACTGACATTGCAGGGGCATGGGGAAATTGTGACCAATGCAGACAACAATAAGCTGCAAACACAGATTTCTCAATATTGTAGATGCTTATTCAAAATGTACCATGTACCACAGTCTGAATTTCTGGGTGTTTGGCATCTGTTTTTAAAATACTAGTTGCAAAACCCAAATTACACACTCTCAGAATGGGACATCTTCTTTGGGAAGCTTTCAAAGGTAGGGCCAAATACCCAGTGAGGGTAAATGTGCTGCTGATTTACATCAGCTGAAGAGCTGGCCTCTAAAATTAAATGGGCAGAATTGGAGTTATACTTGTAGCTTAATGCAGATTACATTATGCACACCATGCAAATACTAACAATGACAGATAACCAAGTTACAGTCAAAATGGTTGTATCATTGGCTGAAGAATTTTGAGACCACTTTTACAGTGTAGCTGGGCTTGTTTGGGGGTACTCTGGTAGTTTTGCTAGAGCAAATCTGTGGCATACCAGTGAAATTCCCAGATGTCTGGTTGAGGTTGATTTATATAAAATTAGGTATGTAGTTCTCCAATAATGTAGTATCCAAAACATTCACCAATTGCTTCATTTTATCTCATAGCAGAGTTATCTGAGACTAGAACTAATTAATTTCCAAGGATTGTGTTCACGGTGGACCAGTTGTCTTGGTACCTGTGAAGAAAATTGGATCTATAGCATTATTAAAATGCAAAGTTTCCCTGAATTCTTGTGTGCTTCCAGTTCATTGACAATTGCTTCCAGGGCACACACAAGCCAATGTGGGCACAGCAACCCTGATCTGCCTATGTACAACTGGGGGCTTCGACTGGGACTACGTACAGGGTATATACAATCTTGAATATAGAATTCAGACAATTCAACCTACAGCTTGGTAAACTTTTGGCACCTGCTCTACCCTCTGCCCTCTAGACTGTCTCAAAGGCTTGTTTTAGTAACAGTTTTACAAGGAGAGCCCACAGTAAGAAGACCAACACTGGAGTTGGCAACAGTGTCTAAGGCTGGCAGTCTTAGGGCACTAAGGATGGAAGCAGCCTGGTTTACTAAGCAGGGCACCGGACACCAGAGCTCTTTGTCTGACTTGTGTGACCCTGGCCATTGGCTTAATCTCTTTGGGCATCCTTTAATCCCCCTCCTCTCTTTGACTTGGCTATTTAAACCAAAATTTCTTTGTGGCAGAAACTGCCCCATGCTATGTGTTTGTACAATTCCTAGCACAAAGAAGGCCTAGTTTTGGATGGGGAGGTTAGGATTACTATGATACCAACACTAATCCACTGAAAGACCAGTTAATGAATAAAGCCTGAACAGTCTGTCCTTCCTGTCATGACACAGGTCCAAGGCAATGTGGAGAAGCCAGCACTACCACCCACGCTGTTCCTGTCATTTGGTTAAATATAATAGGGGACTTAAACCTTCAGGCCTGCTAATCTGGCCCTTTTTAGACCAACACTTAATTCACTTGAAAAAAAAAAAAGGAAAAACGATTCCACACTATGCCTATGGTTGATGATATAATATGTTTTTCTCGTGAAAATATCCAGTAATGTAGCTTCATCAACATTCCAGATGACATAATTGCAGCTTGCTCAAGTTAAAATCAGAGCAGTTAGGGAAGTTTCTTGTACTTGGTGCTGGCTTTTGTACATGCCCTTTCTTGATTTTTCTCATTAATTTTCTGAAATGATTGCCTATTGGCACCCAGCCATCTTCCTTCAACCACTACAAGAGTTCTCTGAAAGGAGAGTTTACACAGCCATTTTCAGGACATCTTCATTCTCTGTGTCATTGTAATGTACTAAGTATATGAAAGAAATGCAAATTGATAGAAATGTCTTTGCACCTAAGAGCTTTAAAAGTAAGTTGTTGAAAAGAAATTTGCCAATAGTCTGTTTGCATGTCGTAGAGCCTTTAGGTCTTGCTGACTGGTGTGTTACTCTGAGCCTCTTTTTTCGTTATAACACTTTCTCAGGTTATTCTTTCCTACTAGTAATCCCTTGATGGGGGATGGATTCTGCAATATAGCATCCTGTGATAATCCATATTGACAGGGGAACAGTGAGCATGTCTACATGTTCATTAATGCTCAGTAGTTACTGCACATTTAAATTAATACTTACTTAGAAAAGTACTAACTAAATGCACCATAACTACAGTTACTGCACAGTAGCACCGAAGCTTGTTTTTTTTGTGATGCTTACTGAGCTGTAATCTAATAACACTGTGAAGTATCTTATTAGCATTGTTTTTCACTGGCATGCTACTGCACAATGTTATTAGACTACTGCATGTTAAGTGCCTTGTGTAGATGTACCCTGTACTGATTAAAAGTTATGGCTTTGGAAAAGTGAAGCTCCCACTGCCATTTATTTTGGAATCCATGTACAAGTTGCTGCTTTCCATTTACCTCTTAACAGTCATATCTAATCAAGAGAAAATAACACCATTTTTATGACTTCCTGGAGAAATATTCCCCTCAGGTGTAGTTTGAAAAGTCTGATCAGCTCTGGGATCATGTTTTAACTTTTCATATTAATCCTGCAGATTGTGAGCTAACAATGCAAGCTTTCATATGCACTAGCTGGTGAGAGAAAATAACCCTGCAGATTGTCATTGCTCCAGCTAAACTTGCAAGAGACAAATTAGGGTTTAAGGCAAACAAAGGCCTAGGATCATGCAAAGGCCTAGGATTATTTGTATGAGTAGGAGGGAGTGTGTAGCTTCACCATATCAAAGAACAATCTAAGAGCTGGTCAAAGATCAAAATATATCTTAAGCTACAATATCTGGTTATGCCATTTCCATGATGGGTTTTCATAGTTCAGCTGGAGGAAGTCCTCTGTGTAGAAGGGGTACTACTGGTCTGCCAAACTGAAAGAGAAGAACAAGCAAATGGGCTAGGGACAGACATTCACAAAGCTTGACCCTGAATTGATTCAATCGTTGCAGGTTAGTCTAACCTGCAAAGCTTGAACTGATTTGGAGGTGGATAGACATTCCCTTTTCAGTTCTAGAAATGCAGACACATGCCTGCAGTGGCTCAGGCTAAAAGCTGGGGCGGGGGGAGGTGCAAAAGCAGCCCTCCCTTCCCTTCAACAGCACTGAGCTGAGGGGTTGTGTGGCCAGGCCCCAGCAGGATGCTCTGATTATTCCCCACCCATCTTGAGTAGCCCAGCAGGGAATATTTATCACATATAACTCAGTGCTTATCAACCCATTAAGAAAACAAAGCCTCTCTCCATTAACTAATGGAGCTCTTCTTAAACAGCTCTTCTAAGGAAGGACATTAAGTTACCTGTTGATTAGCTCCAAAAAGCCTCTCTGCCTGTTGTTTCCCACAGCACAAATCATAGCCAGCATGTGGTCTGCTAGCTAATGTGGAGGTGTCTATGTAAGGCAGAGGGGTGGGGGGAATAATCCCTGTTTAGCAGGGGGGAAACCAGGCAGATGCTCTGTACCTGTAAGTCTCTGCCAGAGCTCCAGCCAGGGAGCAGAGGGGAGGGGCCAGCTCTGTTGCGGAGCAGAGAGCCCTGCCCAGCACAGAGAGCATGCCAGGATGCTGGGGGAGTCAGAGACACAAAACAAAATGCTTAATACTTTATACCTGCAGCAATGATGCAGGGTGGCTGCACAGGTACGTGTGCATGTGTTTTTTTCTCCCTTTCATGCTGCTGTATAATGCTGTTAAAGTCAATAGGGTGACACTTGGGCTTCAAGGTCAGTACATCTGTAAATTCCTTGGTCTGTTAGTGCCTCCATTAAAAAAAAGTGCTCAAATGGCTGGACGGACATCTAGGGATCTAAGGTCTTCTAAATGTGAGCCTCTGGGATGTGATTCTGATACCCAGAGAAACCCATCAAGCTCCTAGACACTGCACAGGTTTCCCTGCTTCTGATACAGCTAGTTATAATTATCAGAAGAGCCTTTCTTGAAATGCTTTAGCACTTCCAATTACCATATGTATCCCAGTTGTTTCTGGCCTTTCAACTAATTTATCAGTGAAGGGTACATGTTTCAAGAAACGAGAGCTGATTTCACCAGTCTCTTTTTTCTAACCTGTGCCAACACCTTTGATCCTAGGAGCTTCTTTAGGACCTTCTTTCCCTCCATTCATTCCCAACAGTGGGAGCATATGGAGTTCAACTCATTTTCTCTTTGAATCTTTGAGCCAGGCAATGGCTATGCCTCATGGAGACACCCTACTTCCCTGCTCTTGCCCTTCCCCCTACTCCCAAGACCTCTACCTTAACATTACACTGTAGCTGATGGCTGGCACTTTGACCTGCTGAGGTCCAGCAAAAAGAAAACTAATGAGAGCAAAGGCTAGGATTTCAAAGGCTGAGTCTAAAGTCTTATGTTCCACGATGCTCTGAAATGCTCAGTAGGCTGGAAAGGTCCCATTCTACACAACTTCCCTTTTAGTGGAGCCCATCCCTTACATATCAACCACAAGTTTCAGACTCTGCAAGCTGCTTTGTTAACTCTTTGGCTATTAGAAGAGTAAATCTCCCCTGGTGTACACATCCACTTTACCTCATCTACTCTTAAGCGTTGCAAATAATTTCAGTAGTCACCACATTAAGAATGGGTTACCGCCCTGTACTATTAGCAGGATATTTGTTTTGGCCCTGCCATTTCCATTTATCACCTGCTATAGATGAATGAAAGTGGTGTAGTCAAAGGAATTTGATTTAAACTGTTTATTTGATTTATTATTAATGCTCAGCATGAGAAAGCCAAATCCTTGTAGTAGGCAGCATCTTTATCTTACATGGTGATTTCGAGTGAAGACTGCTCTCTAGCGTAATATCAGAATATAACAAAAAGTTATACCTTCAATATTACTGAAAGTAGTAAAAACATATGTATTCCTCGACAGCCACCTAGTGGGCATGCCAAGAAATGAGCCTTTTATATATATTTATATTTGCATGCTTATGTTTAGTGAAGATTTTTTATTAGTTAAAATTGTATTATTAACAAAGAAATATAATTAGTGATGATTTTGAATGATTTTCTCTTTAAAGCAAATGTTTGTCGCACAGAAGAAATGTTTTGGAATACTTTAAAACTTTTAGAGAGTTTTTTAATAACTTTGTTCCTGTAATATATTTTTGGGAGAAGTTAAGTTTAAGATGCAAGACATTTCTATGATTTAAGCATAAGTCTTTATTAAATTTCAAACTTTCCCAGGAACTAATATATCTTTGTATTTGTCAGTGAGCCAAAGATGAAGCTAAAATGAAAAGTTGTTGTTGAAAGGTCTTCTCCCTAAAATGTCTCAGAGTCTAAGAAAACAAACATTGTACAATTTTCAAAGTTTAACTCAATACTAATAATGCCCTTAAAATATTATTCATAGCAGGTTACATCAAAACAAAACAAAACCTATTTAATAAAATAATCAGCTTCTGATAATGAAAAAATCTGAATTTAGTTAATTTTAGGTAGGTTTGGAGAAAAACTGATAGCTACAACCAACAACCCTGTCTGCTTATCTGATTTTTTTCCCCGAGGGTCTCCCTTTGCATGTAAGCAATGATGTTAATGAAATCCTATTGTAGCTTATATAGACATCATGTCAAAGGGATTTCATTTTGGCCTTTATAACTGCATCTATGAATTTTTATATATGACATGCTTTAATTTGTATATTTTTCATGCCAACATTCTTGCAAGCATAAAACTTGACTGCAATAGTGAAATAGTGGTAGTTCTCATAAACTAGGGAGTAGCAGGTATGAACTAATTCATATGAGCAAGATAGGTTTAATTAATTTTTCTGTGCATAGTTTTCGGTTCAAAAAATAATTTTGTTTACTTAGGTAAAATTTCATAAATGAAAGTTTGCTGTTGCCATTTTAAAGGTTGCTTTTGAAACTATTGACAGTGGTGCACACCCAACAGAGTTTCATGCTTCTACCTGTATCACACTTTTCATAGCACTGTTTGATGTGAGCGTTGATAAAGCTATCAGTTTGCAATTTTACTGTCATGTCTATACCCGCAAATGATGTAGTATTAAAATGCAGTACGGCAGAAGTTTGTACTTTGCAGCTCAAATGGTAAAAGAGCAATCATTACTTCTAAAGCACTTTTGTTAAGAAGCCTATTTGTCAGTGAGCCAAAGATGAAGCTGAAATGAAAAGAAGTTGTTGAAAGATCTTCGCTCTAAAATGTCTCAGAGTTTAAGAAAACAACCATTGTACAATTTTCAAAGTTTAACTCAATACTAGTAATGCCCTAAAAATATTATTCTTAGCAGGTTACATTCAAAACAAACCAAAAAGTAAACCCATTTAATGAAATAATCAGCTTTTGATAATGAAAAAAACCCGAATTTAGATAATTTTAGGTAGATTTGGAGAAATACTGATGAAACTCAAAGTCATTTTCACACCTCAGTGCAGCTTCATTGTGTGTCTAGCTCTCAGGTTTTTAATGGCCAGCTCCATTGATATACTGTACTAAAAATAGCTGGTTTACACACTTTTAATTTTAATCCCGCTAAGAATGATCAGCAGCCTGCACCTAATTAAATACCCTCAACAAAAAGAAATGCCAGGAGAAAGCCATCTCTCATGTGGATCAGCTGATTTTAATTAGGACTTACTCTTCAGACTTTCTTACCATCCCATGGTGCCTGCTACAAAGAACTCAACCATAGCGAGACTGCATAGTCACAGTACTCCCTCCTCCTCGCCGAATCTTCTTGTCTTCACGTCTGTCTTTTTCACACTGGCTTCTGATCTTCTGCTCTAATTTTTAGTTACTTTGCAGTTTGCTGTAATCTAGCTGCAGAGATGGGTTTCTTAGCTGAATTTTCCTCTAAAGCTCCAAACAGAAACAAAAGCTAGTTCTACAAAATGTATAACATTAGCCATTGTGTCCCCAGATTTTCTCCCCTTGTAGGTCTTGGCATATGTTACTGGTTCTTTTTTTTTTAAATACATTTGCTTAATATACATAAGTGAAGGGGTCTGCCTCACAGTGAGGGAAGTTTTTCCTAGGGACATCAATTTGGGGGTGATTGGTTAAGTTCTGTTTTGTATTCTGTTGATCCATTCCCTTTTTTCCTGGAAGATTTTCTCAGCTTTTTCATTAATTATTTTAATAATTTGCTCCTCCAAGGAATGGGGACTTTGTTGAGACTGAAGACTTGACCCATGTTTAATCCAGTAAGGGGTCATCTTGTCTTCAGTACCGTGATGAACTGTAAAAGATACAATTTGCAACATATATAGCATTCAGTTTAATGGGATCGTTTAGTGGGAGTAAGATCATCAGTTTAAGCCCTGAGTTTTACCCATTTACCTTCTGTAGCAGCCTGTGGTTTTTCTTTACTGGAAAAATATTGTACTAATTACTAATATATTTGATTGTGTCCAGTTAGAAATAGCAGACATCCCATTTGCTTTTCAGATGGATAACTTATTCATTTTATGTTATCCATAGCTCCTGTGAAGAAATCATCTGAACTAGATGTCCTCTTTGATCTCTGTCCTGCAGGTCTTAATAGCACCTGCAAACTCTTGTAAAGATATCCCACGTGCCAGGAATTGGTAAGTTTGTGTTGGTTATTACAATACGTGCATCTCTGGGATGTTCTTTCTTATCTTTGTTCATCGTGTTTCGTACCTCTTTACTTGTAGCATTTTAGATTGAATCAAGTGTACAGTGTCCATATTTCATACATTTAATTCTAGGTAGGGTGACTTCAATTGCTTAACATATTGTAAATGCACTGTCAAGGATTAATTCTGCATTTTCTAAGAGTTTCTCTCCAAGTGTTTTGTTGTGAATCCCAATCACCGTTCAGTCTTTTATCAGAGATTCAATTGCTCAGAATGCAAGATTGGTTCTCTTCAGCTTCAGTTCAGTCAACTCCCTATTTTTTCCTTCCTTCTATATCTTTCAAACATCCCATTTTATATCAAGTGAAGTATTTCTTAAATTTCTCTATTTCTGTTTCATATGCAGCTTCTGCCTTAGATAAATGAAACAATTAAAAGTAAGGACTTCAGAACCAACCACTGTTAAAAATAAAGCTACCTTCTGAATATCTTCCTTTTGGCTGACACCTATTGCTTGCAGATGCAGTGAAATACTGTTTGAATTTCTTTTTTCTGCTTGTTATATTTCCAGAGAGTCTTAGCTCTGTTGGAGATTTTAGTCAAGGTATTTCTCTGAAGTCACTTTACGTATGCCTGGTACCATGTGTTAGGGAATGACTCTAAGACAAAAAGCTTGACTGTGGTTGGCTTCATGCATTGTCTCAATGCCAACTACCTTTGCATTATAAAACATGAGCCTCTTAAAATAGCTCTTATCTTCAGTCCTGTAGAAATGAAGAGGACTTTGGGAACTACTGTTCCTGGCTCTCAGCTGACATAAGTTCTGCCTTGCAATGACTCCACTGACTTCACATCAGTGTAAACAGGATTAGAATTGAGCCTACTGTATGTGGTTCTGCAAAACAGACTGAGGGGTCCTTGCAGACGATAAGTTGGTAGAAATATACGGCCTCTGGGTTAGATCACATATTATCTTGAAATATTATGCCACAACTTGATTAATAATAGTGGTCTGTCATATTGAAGGTCTGTGGGTAAGGCAATGTGGAAACTATAGGTGTGAATCTAGGATCCCCCTGGTTCCAACACAGATAACGTCTATTCATACTCTGTCATTAGAAAGCTTTTTGACTTGTGAATCCAAGCTAATATTGGCATGTAATAAAGTCAAACTTTTTTTAATACAATCTAATTAAAAGGAAAAAAAAAACTAGCTTCTGGTAATAGTGAAAAAAGTGTTTATGTTCCTCTCAAGTCACTCTTCAGTGGGCCCAACCATGACACTGAATGAACTAATAGAAATGACATCCTTCTCCATCTTTACCTGGAAGGAAGGATAACCCTGACTCTGGGTCTTTGACTCTCATGCTTCTGGGTAAAAATCAGCCTCTAGTTGATCAAGTTTGGGAAGAAACATTTCCCTGAGCTGCCCACCCCCCACAACTTTCCTTCATGCCCCCTTGGGGGGGTGTACCTCACAGTTTAAAAAACACTGCTCCGAGATGATTTCCTATGAGCGGTTTCCTTTGTTTTTGGGCAACAAACTCTGGATTGCCATGTTAATTCCACCCCTAATTTTTTACCTGGTCTTTGCTCTTCAACTTTTTCAAGACGGGCAAGAGTCTGAACATGTAGCTCAAGTCTGGAAGGTCAAATGTAGATCTACTAAAAATTTACCATTTTTATGTTAGAAAAAGCCATCCTATGGGAGTAACATTCTAGTTCAATGTATAAATCACCTTTGAGCATATAGAATTAAACATGGATGGGAACTAATTTCACTGCCTGCTTCTATTTTTCAAAGCTGACATCCTGGCAGTCCAGAATATTAAAAAAGCATGTGGTTGTATTACTAGTACATGTTATGTCAGTTCTTTATGTTATCTTGTGAAAAGAAGAGATGCAAGAACACAGCACAATTTTTCCCATGAATATTCACTTGAATATTCCCATGAATATTTGACAACTTCACGTCAGCTATGCTTAGCCAGCCCCTTATATATTTTGCTTCAAGCCAGTACTGTGCAGTCAAGATAGGCAGGCCTCACAAATTCTGTAGAAGGCAAAATTTCAAAGTAGGAAACTTTGAGAGCAGGAAAAAAAGAAACTACATTTATTGGATAATATGCTTAAAAAGATCAATTCACTCAGTTCTAATGAAAATACTGTAAAGAAGATTGGGCTGTCTGAGTCTTTGGGGTCAAGGAGAGATGTTACCTTGCCTGAGTTATTGAGATATACTTATTAATGTCACATGTCCAACAGCATGTGTGCATGGTCAATACCAGACACCATTAAACTCAAAACAAGGTGACTGAGAAACACGCTACTGAGGTGGGAGATATAGTTTCTTCCTTCTGGTCCTCATTACTGGGTGATTTCGCGAGCAAAACCTGATGGTGAGTAGTAGGGATGCTTTCTATTTATAAGCACAGGGGATTTGAATCAGGCAGTCTGCACAACTTTGTAAGACTGAAAACATCTGGCTGCTCATCCAGAACATAAAAGTATTAACTCATCCTGTTTCATATTTTACACTCAATTTTCTTCCTTGATCTACCCTAATGCTCTAAATTTTAGAATGGATGTGTTGTATCATAGAGGCAGATTTCCTTATAAGATTGCAGTGACGATAGAGAGGAAGGACTGGAATAAATACTTATGGGGGGAAACTTTAAAGCACAGTAACAAGTTTTATGTTTTATTTCCCACTGGGGAATTACCATGATGATGTGTGATTGTTCCTAAGCTTTGGATTGCAGAGCATTTGCTGGAGGTCAGTTGAAGCTTGCAGGGTGCTAACTCGCCTAATTTTCTAGAGCATCAGGCATCTTTGAATATCATTGCAAAAGGGGATGCTTTAATCACATCTGGAAACAGAGACCAGGGGGAGCCCGCACAGCTATATATCCATATCTACGTAAGATAAAATGAGGAAACAGGAAACTGTCTCAGCAGGCAATGGAAGGAAACACGCAGTAAAAGGAGGAGGACAAGACAGCTAAACTCTACGTCCCTGGAAAAAAGAAGAGAAGAAAAATAGAGAAGTTCATCCTACAAGAAATAATGGCCACAAGCTAGCAGAGAGCAGATTTAGACTGGACATTAGGAAGAACTTCTTCACAGTTAGAGTGGCCAAGGTCCGGAACGGGCTCCCAAGGGAGGTGGTGCTCTCCCCTACCCTGGGGGTCTTCAAGAGGAGGTTAGATAAGCATCTAGCTGGGGTCATCTAGGGTGCTCGAGACCCAGCCCTCTTCCCTGCCTATGCAGGGGGTCGGACTCAGTAAGCAGCCCTCCACCCCAAATAATTGCCCGCCCCTGCCCTACACCTTCTCACAAGCCTGCTTCATTGAATTGAGTTTCATAGAACAATCTCCTTGTGCAAACCAACTGTCATTGCTTTAAAGTTTTCTTTTATACACTAAAACCCATACTGAATTAATGAATATATTGTAGTCAGTTACTCTTGTAGAAAAGTGTGAGAGATTTACATGGGAAATACTTAAATACCATTAAGTATAGACCATTAAAAAATTTAAACAGTCATAAAAGGATTTTCTACCATTGCCCAACTTGTCTATTGGGACTATTGCCCAACTTGTCTGTTGACTGAGGGTTAAAGCTTCAAAATGGTCAGGGAAGAGTTGTAAAAATATATGTATATATATGTATGTATAATGCATATATGTCGAACCATAGTTGCATGTCCTAGTGAACAACTGTATGCATAAAATGTACCTCTGTGTGCAACTGTGGGTGTTGCAATTGTGGATTTATTCTCCTGTGGTATGTTTGTTTAAATTCAATCAAGTACAATTTACTTAGAACCAGGAGTTGACCCTTAAATTATACATTTGAAATACTTTGGTTTATTTATATGTGTTCTTCCAACTTAGAGTTTGCTTCAACTTTAGCCTAGAGAGTTAGCCAAGTAATAATCAGCACTCAGCAAGAATTAGGGAGCTAGTTTGTCACAATAAGGCTATGGAAAAAATTATTGCTACTTAATGGCTAGGTACAGACATTTAAAAAGCCTGAGGTGGAGTCAATCTAAGTTACGTGGTTTTGTGTAAGTGGCATAGTTTTGATTGGTAGTGAACAGAAACCATTTTGCAGGGGTTGGGGGTGGTTGGGTGTGCAAAAATTAAACTGGGTTCCTCCATTTTTAAATCAGTCTGTGTGTGTGTGTAAATTCTGTTCTGTTAAGGGTATAGATCAGTTTCTGATCACTTATATGGTAAAAGTGTAATGTCTGTACCTGGCCTATGTCTCTATTTATAATAACTATTCCATACTCCTGTACCAGAAAGGATGTAGAACATAGTTACATCTCTTTTCACACACAGGTCATCAGATGGATTGTAAATGCCAAAGGATTTTCTATTCCCTTCGTTTATTTCTGGTGTGCCTTCTGGATCAAAATGGGCAGAAGACTGCTCTACAGCATGGTAGACATTATTGTGTGTGCATGCATGTGTGTGTGTACATGTTTCTTTTTCCAAAAAAAATGAGTACAGGACAAGATTAGTGGAGGCATTTCCTTTTATGGTCAATAAGATGCACAAACATAACTGTTTTAGTGTTTTCATTGGAGAACCAAATCATAGCCCATGCATTGTGTGCACATCTCATATTTAAGTTTCCTATGTCCAACTGCCTGATATGATGCAAGTTCACAACCTAATCATCCTCTTACCTAAGAGATTAGCTGCACTTTGCACTATTGCCAGGATCTCTGTTTTTGGAAAGGCAGTCTACTGTAAAGGCAATCTATTCCTCCTCAAGAACTAAGTCACTGAAATCACTTCATTAATGGATCACATTGTAAAATATATTTGATGAAACCCCAGGTGACATTTACTTTGGTAAGAGAGGAAAGGTATGGGGGCCTGGTTTTTATAGACGGGGCATAGCCAAGTGAGGGAATCAGACAGCAATGGAGGAAACCCCAGAAATAGCATATGACTAATTAGAAATTAAAATCCATTTGAAAATGAAGGGAGAGCACACACTGCCTCTTCTTATGGGTGCAATCCCATGTCTGAAAATGGCACCAGCAGATTGAAATGATTTGCTACAGTGGGCTGTGATTATTTATTGGGATGACTTGATGCAACAGTGATTTACATTAATGAGTTGATATTAGTTCTCAGCTACCACATACATGGATGCTGCAGCTGTTTAAAAATAGGAAATAACTGGGATACGTCATGTACTACCCTATAGCAAATGTTGGTAATATTGTCTATTATGTAGCACTCATTGCTATTGAATAATGACTCTGATGCAGATCTTTGCTGCTGCTGGGAGGGACTCAGTGAAGGAAGTGGGCTGAGTCCTCTACTTTCCCAGGCTGCCAACACCCCCCAAAATATTTCACTGAATATTTCTTTTAAAACCATTTTAAAAAGGTGAGCAAGAGAGAAGCAATCCAAAGAGAAATGAATGATTTAAAACTATCAAGAGAAATAAAGATACACAACCCTGAAGACAACCCAATTTTCAAGCATATGTGCTATACTACAGGTGAAATATCTTTGCTATATATAAGCTACACAATAAACCTTTCATAAAAGCACTCTTCAGAAGCTCAGGGATAAATACATGAAAAACTCACCATGCCTGTATAACCAAATAGTAGTTTTTCACGTTGGAGTAGACTAATGTTGCACAAGCATGACCCTACATCAAATCTCTGACATTTAACAGCAGCACTTAAAGAAACATCCAATGTAATCTTGAAAGCCAAGTAAAGACGGATGGATATAAGTGATAAATGAATGCATGGCTAGACGGACAGAAAGTCTCACTTAATGTTTTATGTCCTGCCTGTTTCTCCCTGTAACTGTATCTTCACACCATCAATCCCTTCCTACCAGTCAAGACAGGACAAACGATGATTATGTTAGTCTGAACGGTGGTTAAAAACAGCTAAATAACAACATGGAAAACACTTGAGAGCAAAGTATCTTGCTATTGGGAAGGAGTCTTTAAAAAAGTTCTTGGGTTTTTTTTACCCTCTGTTTCTCTATGTTATCCTTTAATCTCACATCTAGAGGGGGCTGTGAACAACAGCAACAGACAACCCAAAAGGAGAAAGATGAAAGACAGAATTTTCGGCTTTGAAAATGAGAGCTCTCTCTCTTTGTCTAGCTTTCTAATATCACCTGCAGCAATAAGGAAAAGCAGTTGGAAGCACGGTGGTGTTGACAAATTTTTGCCAGGAGCATGTGTTGCAAACAGTATGGTTCTTGCAATACACAGTGCTGAAAGCATTCTTTTTTTTCTCTTTCCCATCAGGTCTAATGACAATATATGACACTTAAAATGTAACTTTGACTAAAGGATCTCAGTGTTCCTGTAAATTTACACTAACCCAGTGAGGCAGTTAGGTAGGAGAAGGATTAAGGGTAAGGATTAAAGGCCACATTGGTTTTGAGCAAGTTATGGGTCAGCGCAGGGGTAAATGAGTGAAATTCTGTGATGTGTTATGTAGGAGATCAGACTAGATGGTCTCTTAATACCCTTGACCCAGTGAATCAAGTTCTACCCAGTGAATCAAGTTCTATACAGCTACATCGGGGAGCAGGACACCCCAACAACCACCCTACCTGGTGGTGTAGGACCATCCTCTATGTTGGGTGTATGCTGAGATCATGAGTATTGTCCTCTATAGTACTCCCTGCACCTAGAAAGTGGGCAAAGATGGGGTGACAACATGGCTTTATGTCTCTCGCATGGCGGGGGGGGGTGGGGTGGGGGGAGTAGCTGTTCTTTGCAACAAATTACAACACCCAGGAGCAGTGGCTGGTGGGGAAGGGAAGGAGTGGGCGAAGAGGAGTCAGAGCTTATCCTGAAGCTTCAGATAAACCTGTAATGTAGCTCTGAATGGTTTGCAAAAAAAATAAAAAATTACAAAGCTGGGAACAGATCTCCCAGGAATGACGGTCAGGTCTAAGCCACTAGATCACATGTTGCTTTCGATAGCCATTTTGACCTACTGAACCTCTACTTAACAGATGCAGCAGCAGGCAAACAACAGTCCTGTCCCACCAACAAACATGTCCCACACAATTAGCATTTCTTGTGTGAATTCCATTGTATTGTTGCAGAGGGGAGAACCGTTCTTTCCTGTTATAGAAAAGAAAAGAAAGAAACCCCCAAGCCTCCATTAAAACTATGAAACCGGCTTAGATTTCTCACTTAAAACAACAAACATTCAGTTACATTTTTTTTACAGGGGCCAAGTACATGCCCACTCCAGCCTGCACTGTGGGAAGTACATCGATGCAGAAAGATGTTATTCTCTAACCATGGTAGTGCATCACACAATGATTTCAATGCTATCTGCTTAGAGAGGGCTTAGAGAAACAAAGACTGAAGGAGAGTCTTAGCTTGGAATGCTTTTGTCTTTATCGTGTTGACTAGATGGTATTGTAGCTCATCACATATTAGATATAGATATTTTATTATTTATACCCCTGATGGAGACTATATCACCTGGAATCATAGAAAGTTAGGGTTGGAAGGGACATCAGGAGGTATCTAATCCAACCCCCTGCTCAAAGCAGGACCAGTCCCAACAAGATCACCTTAGACAAAGCTTTGTCTAGTCGGGTTTCGAAAACCCAGAAAGATGGAGATAACTTTACCTCTCTGGGTAACCTGTTCCAGTGTGTTACTACCCACCTTGTGAGAAAATTCTTCCTAATATCTAACCTAAACTTCCCTTCCTGCAACTTGAGACCACTGTTCCTTGTTCTGTCATCTGCCACCACTGAGAATAGCCTAGATCCCTTGTCTTTCATAACCCCCTTCAGGTAGTTGAAGATTGCTATTAAGTCTCCTCTCAGTCTCCTATTCTCTAGACTAAATAAGTCCAGTTTCCCCCTGTCTTTTGTCACAAGTCACGTTCCCCAGCCCCCAAACCATTTTTGTTGCCCTCTACAGGACTCTCTCCAATTTGTCCACCTTCTTTTTGTAGTGGGGGGCCCAAAACACAGGACTCCAGATGTGGCCTCACCAGTGCCGAATAGAGGGGAATAATTACTTTCCTTGTCCTACTAGCAACACACCTGCCAATGCAGCCCAGTATAACATTAGCCTTCTTGGCAACTAGGGCACACTGCTGACTCATATTCAGCTTATTATAGACCAGGTCCTTTTCTCCAGAGTTGCTGCCCAGGCAGTCAGCCCCAGCTTGTACTGGTGCATGGGATTGTTCTGTCCTAACTGAAGGACTTTGCACTTGTACTTGTTGAATGTCATGAGATTTCTTTTGGCCTAATCTTCCAATTTGTCTAGGTCACTTTGATTCCTAGCCCTACCCTCCAACGTATCTATTAGTCCCCACAGCTTGGTGTCATCTGCAAACTTGCTGAGGATGCACTCTATGCCATCTTCCAGGTCGTTGAGAAAGACATTGAACAAAACCAGCCCCAGGACTGACCCTGGAGCACTCCACTTGATACCGGCTGCCAACTAGACATTGAGCTATTGACTACTACTCTCTAAGCCCAATGCTCTGGCCAGTTTTCTATCCACCTTTACTGTCTCTTCATCCAGCCTGTACTTCCTTAGCTTGCCTGCGAGAATGTTATTGGAGACCATATCAAAAGCCTTGCTAAAATCAAGGTATACCACATCCACCGGCATGGGCAACTGGTGCCTTTCGAGTCTGGGGGGGCACCAGATAACCTCCGGGGGTTGGAGGGAGGAGAAACCAGAAGTGCACCTCCACCAGCACTTCTGGTTTTGTGGCTGGCACTTCCAGGGGGTGCACAGTCAATCTCAGTGGGGGTGCATGTGAACCTGTGTGCGCCACCTACAAGTTCCCAATGTCCACCGGTCTTCCTGCATCCACAGAGCCAGTCACCTCATCATAGAAGGCAATCAGGTTGGTCAGGCATGACTTGCCCTTGGTGGATCCATGCTGACTGTTCCTAATCACCTCCTTGCCCTCCAAGTGCTTACAAGTGGATTCCTTGAGGATCTGCTCCATGATTTTTCCAGGGACTGAGGTGAGGCTGACTGGTCTGTAGTTCCCTGGATCCTCCTTTTTCCCTTACTTTAAGATGGGAACTATGTTTGTCTTTTTCCAATCACTTGGGACCTCACCTGATTGCTTTGAGTTTTCAAAGTTGATGCCAATGACTCTGCAATCACATCAGCCAACTCCCTCAGCACTCTCAGGTGCATCCCATCTGGCCCCATGGATTTATACATATCCAGCTTCTCTAAGTAGTCCCTAACCTGTTCTTTCACCACTGTTGGCTGCTCACCAGCTGACTGGGGCTCCCAGCTGTGGGAGCACAGGGAACCAAGCTTGCTAACTGCAGGTGCAAGGGGTGCCTGGGATCATGATCTCAGGTACCCCTTGCATGGGTAATATAGCACAATGGGATCTGATGCTCGATCCCACAGTTGTGGCTCCTGCCATGTTAATGTGGCATGGCAGGGAGCTTGATTGTTGAGACCCTGCTTAAGATCCCATTCAGCCTTTAATTTAGCATTTATGTGAGGCCTTATTTTAACCAAAGACCATTATGTTTGTTGAATAATCATAAGGTCTTCTTATGGATAAGTAAAACAATTATAAAACAGAGAAGTGCATGGTTTAATTAATCAAAACTGAATAAAGACTTGTATAAGGTATATCAGAGCATGGAGCACTTATTGATGATGCTTCTGTGATCTAGTAACTTATATGAAATTCATATCACTGCCTTCCAGTGGACTGGAAATTTTGCAAAACTGCTTGTGTGGGTGTATCACCATTGACAATATGTCTCTGCTAATGGAGAGTTTGCTTTATCTGATACAGTGGAGAGCTCCTTTGAGAGCCAGTTACAGAATATGCACCCCCACTGCTGTATTTGGATTTGATCCAATTTTCACTGAAGTCAATGGAAAGAATCACATCAACTCAGCATGCATAGATCATACCCTTGGTATGCATTGACTGTATCTATAGTGTCTGCATGTGCAAAGATCCAAATCATTACTCTACATGATATTCCATCTTAGTGTTTTGGAATGCACAGATAAGATAAAAAAGCATTAGGCAAGGGAAAAGTATGATTTCTGCTTTTTCTAACACTCTTATCAGTCTACCATGGAATCCTCAGTTCCAGACCACACAATATCCTTATTTATTTTGCTGGTAAAGTTTGGTCTAGGCATCTTTTTTAGCAAACAGTTAAAAAAATGTACCAGCCCTATCGCAATCGATATCACATGACCTTTAGAAAATACTTTCAGCATTGAACTTCTTTGCTGTTTTCATTCTTGACAACATCAACCAGTCCAAAATTGACTGTGTCAGGAAGTTTAAAAGGAACACCTACTGCATTCAGTAGATATATAATCCATACACTGTTCCATTACTACATGGAGAAGGCCAGGTCATGCCATTTTACACATAGAGTTTGCTTAGGGAATGGTGCATAGCTGCTCTGCCCCTAGGAAAGCTTTCAGAGTATAAGCATTCCCTGAGCTCGGACTGACTTCAGCCAAAAATGCATGTTTCACTCTTGATTGTGACAGTGTAGTGCTTCCTAGTCTAGCCTGCAGTCCCTGGCTAGTTCCAAAAGAAGGACATGGTGATCTCCACTTCCAGTGGTACTAGTTGGGAGTAGTACATTTGGAATGAGCTGGTAGCACATGGCCTTCTAACTGCAGTCCCATACTTCCACAGGAGACACTCGGACCTTAAATACCGATTCCTATTAGAATGCTGGATTAACAGCTGGCACCAGCAGATCTCCAAATGTCATTTGAACATCTGCCCCTCCCTTTACAAATGCATTATGCCCCCATCTGGAAGAGTGGATGTCTCTTGGGAATGAAATCACTTTTGCATCAGTGGCAGTCAAACAGCATTATTACTGACTTCTTGTACAATAACCCACATAAAACAACAGTTCATCTCAACGGTTGGTCTGCAAGAAGGAGGGGGCAACAGGGGAGGTGCTCTCATACTTCCTGAGAAATCTGGGCAATCAACTAGTACATGAATGCAAGGAGCCGAGGAAACAAGCAGGATGAATTGGAAGTCCTTGCACAGTCACGGTGCTATGATGTGCTTGGAATAATAGAAACTTGGTGGGAGCTCCCACTACTGGAGCACTGTCATGGATGGGTATAAACTGTTCATGAAGGAGAGGCAGGGGAGAAGAGGAGGAGGAATTGCATTTTATGTAAAAGAGCTGTATGATTGCTCAGAGCTCCAGTATGAAACTGGACATAGCTCTGTTGAGAGGCTCTGGGTTAGGGTCATAGGGGAGAGCAACAAGGGTGATGTCATGGTGGGGGTCTGCTATAGACCACCAGACCAGGAGGAAGTGATAGATGAGGCTTTCTTCCAACAGCAGGCAGAAGTTTCCCGATCACAGGCCCTTTCTCATGGGGGACTTCGGTCAGTTTGACATCCACTGGAAGGACAAAACAGAAGTGTGCAGCTGATCCAGAAAGTTTTAGGAGAGTGCTAGGGACAACTTCCTGGTACAAGCGCTGGAGCAGCCAACTAGGGGCCGTGCTCTTCTTGACCTGCTGCTCACAAATTAGTGAAGAATTGGTGGGGACTGTAGTAGTGGGTGGTAACTTGGGCAGCAGTGACCATGAAATAATTAAGTTCAGGATCCTGAGAAAAGGAAGGATGGAGAGCAGCAGAGTAAGGACCCTGGACTTCAGAAAAGTGGACTTTGACTCAGGTTACTCATGGGCAGGATCTCCTGGGGAGTCGGGGGAGAGGAGTCCAGGAGAGATGGCTGTACTTTAAAGATGTCTTACTGAGAGTGCAGGAACAAACCATCCCAATGCACAGGAAGACTAGCAAATATGGCAGAAGACCAGCTTGGCTTAGCAGGGAAATCTGTAGTAAACTAAATAACAAAAAGAAAGCTTAAAGAAGTGGAAACTTGGACAAATAACTAGGGAAGAATATAACAGCATTGCTTGGGCATGCAGGGATGAAGTCAGGAAGGCCAAAGCACAATTGGAGTTGCAGCTAGCAAGGGATGTGAAGGGTAACAAAAAGGGTTTCTACATGTATGTTGGTAGCAAGAGGAGGATCCCACAACATTCTTGCAAGCAAGCTAAGGTAGTACGGGGTGGATGAATGGACTGTACAGTGAATAGAAAACTGGCCAGAGCATCAGGCTCAGAGAGTAGTAATCAATGGCTCAATGTCTAGTCGGCAGCCAGTATCAAATGGAGACCCCCAGGGGCTGGTCCTGGGTTTGGTTTTGTTCAATGTCTTCACCGATGACCTGGACGATGGCATAGAGTGCACTCTCAGAAAGTTTGCAGATAACACCAAGTTGGGGGGAGGAGTGGATAAATAGGAGGGTAGGGCTAAGATTCAGAGTGACCTAGACAAATCGGAGGATTGGTCCAAAAGGAATCTCATGAGATTCAACAAGGACAAGTGCAAAGTCCTGCACTGAGGAGGGAACAATGCCATACATCAGTACAAGCTGGGGGTGACTGGCTAGGCAGCAGCTCTGCAGAAAAGGACCTGGGGGTCACAGTGGACAAAAAGCTGAATATAAGCCAGCAGTGTGCCCTTGTTGCCAAGAAGGCTTATGGCATGCTGAGCTGCATTCGTAGGTGTGTTGCTAGTAGGTTAAGGGAAGTGATTATTCCCCTCTATTCAGCAATAGTGAGGCCACATCTGGAGTCTTGTGTTCAGTTTTGGGCCCCCCCACTAAAAAGAAAGAATGTGGACAAATTGGAGAGAGTCCAGCAGAAGGCAACAAAAATGAGCAGGATGGGACACATGACTTACAAGGAAAGATTGAGGGAACTGGGCTTATTTAATCTAGAGAAGAGCAGAATGAGAGGGGACTAAATAGCAGCCTTCAACTACCTGACGTGGGGTTTGAAAGAGGTTGGAGCTGGACTGTTCTCAGTGGTGGCAGATGGCAGTACAAGGAGCAATGGTCTCCAGTTGCAGCAAGGGAAGTTTAGATTAGATATTAGGAAGATTTTTCTCACTAGGAGGGTAGTGAAACACTGGAACAGGTTACTCAGAGATGTGGTGGGATCTCCATCCTTGGAGGTTTTCAAGACACGGCTAGACAAAGCTTTGTCTGGGATGATCTAGTTGGGGATGGTCCTGCTTTGAGCAGGGGATTGGACTAGATGACCACCTGAGGTCTCTTCCAACTCTAACTTTCTACGATTCTATGATCTCAAGCTAATGGACAGGTGTATTTGTCCTAAATAATCTTCACACTTGGTTTTTGTTGGCTGGCCCCACAGAGAACTTACACGTTCCTCGGCCATTAGGAATTAAACAACCCTCCACATCACAGCTGTGTATGAATCTCATCAGGATAACAATGCAAAGAAACCTGCTGCTGCTGTACCTGATTTGTGGATCCGTAGGAAACTCTATTTCAGGGCAATCTGTCCAACAGGTCTCTCAAACACTGACCTTATTTTTTAACTTTCAAAAACTATTTCAGAAGCTTGACTTTTATTTTTCTCTTACTGTGAGGTCCAGCAAATTGAAGCTACTTTATAAATCATACATTCCATAATTATTAGCAAGCTTTCTTTCAAAGTTGTTATTCTTCTCTGGCTCTGCCCTACCATTATAATGGTAATGATGATTAACCGCTTTCAAGTTTTTAGTGGAATCACATAGGGGGAAAATGAACACAAGAATATCAGAAACCATAAAACAGCTTAACTGACTGGATGGTGCCACTTAATACATACAATTCTCTTCTTTTTTTCTTTTTGTCATTTTCTCCATTGGTAGGTGTCTAAATATTACCACTTAGGAAGCTACTGGAACATGAAACTAGAGTAAGGTTTTTAATATTCCTGTCTACCACTGATATTCCTTTCCATTTTCCTCCTCCTCTCTCTGCTGGTGGTCAACCATCCTCCCTCATTATTCAGACGAACAGTGGTTATGCTAGTGTGAACAAAAATTACAATGGTGAATCCCAGTTAAGCTAGGAACCAAGGTCAGGACATATAAAAGCATCACAAAATTGTTATTTCTTTGGCTTAATAACATAAAATAAGATCATCGTTAGAACTACGCATCCTGAAAGATGGTTTCAAGTGAACAAGAATTACATGATATCCATGGAAACAATCTACTTTAGTCATTTTTAGGGCTCCTATCATTGCAATAGCAAAGCTTCAATGTGTAAGGTAGATAGGTATGGATTGCAACCGAGCTGCAAATTGACCTTGTATGTTTGGGATGGATTTAGTCACTGCTGCCAAGAAAATTTTCAGGTACATCAGAGATTTGTGAGCCCAGGGGTCCTCCTCTTACCCAACTAACTTGTAATTACAACTGTCAGTTTCAGGACAGTTATGAGACCCTGTGGAGCATAATGTGACTCAACCGAGTGAATGTGAAATCTATAGGACAACGGCATCGTGCACAGTGGGCTACTAGAGCAGAATGTGAGGCAGTCAAGGCATATAACAGGAGACAAAGCAGCAGGTTGAAGGACTCCTGGTGGGTGCCATGTAATGATGATACAAATTTAGGGATAGATGTATGTAACATAATGATGTGCTTTCTATTGTGAACTCCCCAGGAAATCATTTGAATATTATGAGAACCACAGCAATAATAGGTCTTGGCTCCTATTCTTTTCCAGTGTGCCTGGATCTAGAGATGACTATGCTTGTTAAAATATACTTTCAATCCTGATGCTCATTGTGCATCAAGCATATAAGACAAATAAAAGCTACTGCTCTGCCATAAGAAAGGTATATAGCACAAAAAACCCCACCCAGGTTCCCTCCAGGTTGTTGAAACATGTCTTTGTGCCTTATGTTCATCATTTTTTTGGATTTTGAACACCAGTAGATCACTATGGGGCTTTTAGCCAGGTTTTGTAAATTGTAATAACCAAAGAATGAAACATGCTATTCTTGGCCTTTATGGTGAAAACAAAAACTAGCTGGTGAAGTTTAAGGTAAAACTATAACATGATCAAATAACAGATGGCTTGCAATTATGAATCTAGTATTTTTATATCATTTAATTTCAAGCTTTGAAGTTTGTTTCTCCTCCTTTTTTACATTGCTTCCCTTGCTGAGGTGGATAAATGCAGAGGATCACCTACTACCTCTAAAATGGCAGTGCTGCTATTACAGAAATCAATAATCACATTGCTCAGCCCCAATTGTGTCTATATTCTGTGATCAATTTTGATGACCCATCAAGTTTTTTAATTCTAAAGAGCACTGATTTGGTTATGAGGATAGTCTGGGCAGCAAGCTGGGAACAGCTCATGTAAACTGTAGTCTGGATTAGAATATCTAGCCCTTTCAGAGCCTACAGAAAAGCCACCTTTTATCTCCCACAAGCTAGGAAAATAACTCTCTAGCCTATTTTCTAAAGGAAGCTAACAAAGATCACTATTGTCAGGCAAAGTTTGGGTGCCCCCAAAACTTCCCTGCTAACATTACCCTCTATAGAAATACTTTGCTTCCCACACCAACAAACCAGAGTAACGCTCATCATATCCTTCTTATGATGAAGGCTGCGAGAGCTGCGAGAGTGACTTAATTGTTCACAGCAGATTCAGCTCAGGGCACTTGGTTTGCTTAGGACATGCAGCTGTGATTATCCCTCACCCTTGTGTGTGTGTTAACCCTATCTCCACCAACACTTGGGAAAAGAGAGAGAGTTAGCTGTGTTATGCTGAAGTCAAGAAGTCAAGTAGAAGGCTAGGTGGATTTGCATCTTGTAAATTAACCAAAGTAGGTAGGTGTGTATATGTGTGTGTATACCCACACACATATGTATAATACATATATACACACGCACATATATACATATACGTACAAAGATGCCAAGAATGAGTTCCCTGCTTATCACCATATGAGTATAGTGTGAGCTACATGTATTTAAGATACATACATACATACATATATACACACACACACAGACACGCATAGATACACACACACACACACACACACTTAGGTAGTAGGTAGATACAGGCAATTATAATGTGTGTGTGTACCCATTTTGATTAGTCGATAAGGTGCGAAGCTACGCTGCTTAACACTGGGAAAGGCCTATCAGAGTCTCAGTGCAGTGGCAAATCATTTTGGTTTTGGCATTAGACAGTTTAACCAAAAAAAACCCCCAAAAACAAAACAAACAAACAAACAAAAAACACCACAAGAGAACGTAGGTAATTTTAAGCTTGCAAGAGCTGTATTATTCATGCAATTAGATAGATATTTCTGCATCAGAAAACTGCATGGCTTGAAGTTGCTAGCTGCAGTTTGCAGTTAAAGCCTGCACATTCAGCTATCTCTATGCCCAAATATTACCAGGGAAGGTGGATCAAGGTCAAAGACTAGCTCTGTCTCTTAAGAGATCACTGCTTTGTCTTTCTTCACTACATTAAAGACATCTATGAGAGCTGCATTCTTTAGTGTGATTTTCAACTGGTGCTTTGAAAGGGAATTTCTAAATGCTTAAACTTTTCCCTAAGGTGGGAGTTCTGGTAGTAGCAGATGCATCCAAGTCTGGGAGCAAACATTGTTTTGCTACTAAGGGGCTGAATCTGAAAACGAATATACTGCGGTGCCTGGGAAAGATGCCAAGACTGAGTTTCCTGCTTACCACCATATGAGTATAGTGTGAACTACATGTATTTAAGATAATTTCCCTCCCCGTCAAGTATCTTATCCCAACCTGGAGGGGACCATAGCTGGGACAAAAGTTTGGTTCATCTGGCCTGCTCATGTAATCTGTCCACTCTGCTGAGACTTAAAGGAGGCAATACTAGTGTTGCCACTGATGATTTAGGAGCTACAAAGCTAAGCCTACAAAGGGACAAAGGCTCAGATTCTCAAAGGTACTTAGGCACCTTAAGTGCATTGACATCAAAGGGAATTAGGCATTTAAAATAGGAATAAAATGATTACATTCCTCAGATGGTCTGGCCTGCAATATAACTGAGGATTTAGGCTCCCCTCAGCACTTTCTATTGGCTAACTTAAGTGGCTCGCCACTCAGCTCCCTGGCATTTGCACCTGATTCTTCCCAGGCATTGTAGGCTGCTCAGCTGTCTAACTCAGTAGCAGGTTGCCTTACAATTAGGCAAGTAATGCTGTCTTGCAAGGCATACAACCCTTTGATGATTTTGGAAGACCTCTGTAAGTTACAGTGAAATGACTCCAGATTTGCAGTGGTGTGATTTCACTCAGAATTTTTCTAAATAAAGAAATACAATACACAGTTTTCTTTAAAAATGTGTAAAAAAAAATGCTTGTAAACATCAAACCCGCTCAGAATTGGGTTCGATGACATTTACATTGCTGTGTGTGTCCTGAGTTGGCTAATATATTACATGGACATGACAAGATGCAGAGGAACAATTTAGAAGAAATGCAATTCTAAGCATGCCATGCCCATCCATGTTAATAATTTCAGTCATGGATAGCCTATCTGTTTACAAATTTCAAAGAAAGCTATCTTCCAACTTGCCAAGTCAGTACAGGGGCACTCACCTCTTCCTCACTGCATAAAATTAGACATGTACAGGCAACTGTGAACTGATTAAAAGTCTCTTCAGCTGAAAAAAGAGCAGGTCTTGTTATAAACTTAGTTGCTGATTCTTGAAAGACATAAAAATTTAAGGCACATTCGATGCTTAGGAGATTCTAGTTGACGATTTGTAAAACTGTAAGGAGACTGAATATATGTCCTGTACAAATGGCACTATGGGGTTACGAGTTCATTTTTTTCTGAAAAACATAGAATAAATGTGCCCATGTTACAAGTAAAAACATGTTCTCCAGCTGATAGCCCAGCAAACACTGAACAGTCACAGCTGTGTTGTTCCTGACTTGTGCATTTCATTATCACTCTTGCGCAATGGTAACCTAATGAAACTTTTATTGTGGATGTAAGAACCAAAAAATACTCCAACCTACTCTCCCCAAGATATATTGGTTTAGCAGATCTACAGGAGAAATTGGTACGGAAAGTTCTATTATTGTATATGATTCAGAAGGCTTGCAGGGATAAGATCTAATGAGTATGAAGGTGTCACTATTATTATTAATTTATAATTATATAATAATAATAAATATTTTAATATAGCTACTTTTTTTAAACAGAGCTACTTTTCCTGCATTCCTGAGCCATAGTCTGAACTTTATTCTGCTCTGGCTACACTGTATAGGCACTTATGAGCTCTCTAAAGTCCCTGGATTGTTCTTCCATCATTTTTCAGTTCAACACCCAATCCATATTAAGATGTAGGCATACATGAAAAAATAAAAAATAAAACCAAACAGGCGAATCAAATATTTTGAACTGTAAAAAGATTCCCGTTCAAGTTCTGGGTCAAGGCTCAGCAGCCTCCCCTGTTATCTTGAGTGGCCCATTGAGCCTCCGTGAGGTCAAAGTCCCAGAAATCCAACAACAGATCAAAGGCATATATCATGAACCAGATCCACTGGACTAAACTTTTTGACTACCACTGATAAACACAGTTGACGTGAACGTGTTCAGTTCCTTGGCTCAGCGGGGATGCTAATTAGGTCCACTGCTATGAACAGGTGCAGTAGAGTACTGCTTGGAAAAGACCATTGATACCCAAAGTAAGATTTCATATCCTCCGTGATGTAAAGATTGGTGTGGTTTAACTCCATGATCACATAAGGGACTTAAAAGGTGCTGAGTAAATCCATGACTATATGAATCTAATTCCTTCCAAGAGGTTTGCAACTGTGATGGGTATACATTGTGTATACAGTAATTCATGGGCAAATCTAGGATTTGAAGAGGTAGATGGCAGGAAATGTGGCCAGGCTGAAAGGCAAGAGCTTCCTGGCACCTGACCCTCCCTCCTCCCCCAGCTGCTGCTGCAGTAGTTTTGTTGCTGCTTCATAGCTCAGAGGAAGGTTGTTTCCCCTGATTGTTGTTGAACTTTCCTATGCAAAATCCCTTTGCTTGGGCTTTGTACAAGACGGCAGTCTGGGTCCCTTGAAAATATCAAAGACATTTGCAATCTGCAGCAGTCAAAGAACATTTGGCCCCAAATGCACAACACCTCTGATCCCAATGAAGGGACACTCGCTGTCCCGGGGGACACAAATCACTTTCTGATTTGATTTTGACCAAATCATAAATATTCACAGTAAAATCCAGTTACAAGTGTCATTAAAAATGGTCTTCAGTGCATCAAATGTTAGAGGCATCTGCAATCCCAGGGAAAAATGATGTCTCACTCAAATTCAAATTTTAAATCATGCTTTCAAAGGAGTCCAGAGGGACACTTGTCAACTTTTAGCAGACAGGTCAAAAAGATGTATAAAATGTTGGCAAAGCATGTTCTGAGAGTGTCATATCACATATTTGGTGCTAGGATATGATTGTCTGCACTTCAAAGAATGGGTCAAATTGTGCATTTCTAAAAGGTTTAGGGCCAGATCTTTAAATATATGCTGGTGCCAAGGGATGCAACAAGATGCCAAGTGGGTTTGCAGTCTCTGAGTTTCACTCTGAATACTGGTTTCAAACAAGCCCCTAATCAGTTGTTCCCAATCTTTTCATATTTACAACCCAACTTGGTCAGTGCAAACTTCAATTTACTGCTGCATTTTCATCGGGTTTGTGACTCTATTCTTAAGGGCCATGAACCCACTTCAGGGTTGTGACTCTTAGTTTGGAAAAAAGCGAAGAGAGGCAAAAATGGCAATTTTGAAGTCTGAGGAAAATTCATAAACCTGACCAAATTGGCTCCCACAGTTCAGGAGACTTTTGCTCATGCTTAAATTGAGTTTTCAGTGATTAACAAAATTTACTGTTCCCATACAGACTAGGTTTGGGTTTGGTTAGAAGGGAAAATTCATCATAGAATATAGCAGTATAATTTTACTATTGCTTTATGCTCTTCCCTTTTTATACCTGCAGCAACTGTCCCTTAGCTGAGTCTGAGCACTGGGCCATTCATGACCGAAACATGCATCAAGCTCTTTTGTAGACCGAGTATTTTACACTATTGTAAAATAGTTATTGACACTACAGCGCAATAACACATGAGATATGCTCAGGCTGTGAGACTTGAGATAAGTGATCTCCATCTGTTAATATTTAAACAAAATTAAACAATATCACACAGATTGGGTGATCTGGGTATTTGTTTTAATGTATAAAGAAATCATGTCAGGATGAGAAGGGAATCACTTTGCAGACCATGAAGAACAAGTTTGGTGCTTTTCACATTCCTATTCTTTGTGAATGCTTGAGCACAAGGAAGATGTATCCTTTCAAAAACAAAAGAAAATTCAAGGACATTTTGAGAGGCCTGAAATTCTTTTGTTGCTGGGCACAACACGGGCAGAGAAAGAGCTGTTTGTTGAAGGAAAAGAAAAATAATATGAGACTCATGGAGGGAGCTTAAAGACATTAAAGCTTTTTGCTCTGTATTAAAGGGATCATACCTGCCCAGTGCAAAGATTTTACTTATGTTTTATTACCCAGACTCCATAGATAAATTTAAGCTTTCAAGCTGGTTGGTCAGTAAATTGGGATTTATTTTTTTGGGGGGTGGGCAGTTGGCTTGGTTCTTTCTTTTCATTTAATCCAATTTATTGCCCTTTCATATAGTGCTTTGGGACATTAGTTATCACTAACAACTTTGCTTGCTTGGATTAGTATTTATAAAGGCTATTGTCTAAAGAATGGCCGCTGCTGAAGAATAAAATAGAAACAACTCCACATACTTTTGCTTTCAACTCTTCATAAATTCAGGGTACCAGGGTGGTTGTCTGTCTTGGATTTATGGCTTTGGTGATTAACATCTTCAGGAAACGGTCAAACATCAAGAAAAGGTTTCACTTAAAAATAAATAAATAAATAAAAAGCTTTCCTTTGCAAACGTCAAGCGCAAAATGAATGAGTCAGAATTTAGTCTGGGGAAAAAAAAGAAATGCAAGTGTGGATTGAATCATAAATGGCCTGTTTCAGACACCTTAGGAGAATTTCTACAGTGATAGATCCACCGCCATTTAAACGAGAACAACACCACCACCTTGCTCCTATCGCTTCTCACCTCTAGACTCCACTCTCATAGAAAACTTTGTTAAGTGATTGTGTTGGTTTCTTATCCTGTATGGAAAGCACTAAGAAAAATAACGGAAGGAGATGTGATAAATACATGTCTTCTACTGTATCCATGTTTTTAGTCATTCTAGAGGGCCAATTATAATCTCCCAGCATCCAGCACCTGAACTCTACAGAGATCGGGTATGTTTGGGTCAGGAACGGTGCCAGAACTGTTCTTCCTTGCATGTTGGAGCTGATTGCCTTGGAAGAAAGGACTCCAAATAATAAATGTTTGCCCTGTGTAAAGACATACTTGCCTGTTTTCAAATGTTATGTAAAAATCAGACTAATTGTTATAATAGCATTGTTTATTGTGGCTGGTTGACACCAGTCATCATTGTTATAATAGCATTGTTTATTGTGGCTGGGTGACACCAGTAATGTGCTCAAGCTGTGACATTCAAAACCACACGATCATGTTCTTTGTAAGGATAGGAATAACTGGTACACCCTGACATGTTTATCCGTCTGAGAAAGGATAATTTTTTTTCATTCCTGCAGCTGACAGAAAAATTATCATGCCATATGGAATTAATTCAAGCTGTGATAGTGCAGCTATATACAGCTGAAGGACAGCTTAGAGCAATGGTTCTCAACTGAGGTGCCACGAGAACCTGCCACAGATGCTGCAACATGGGCACCACCACTGCCGCAGCCACCCGACGTAGGGTCAGTTGCCCTGTGCAAATCGATGAATACCACATTCATATTAGCATCATAATGCTTATATTATGATATTCACAATAGGCATATTTTTTTAAAATGGGATGCTGCTAAATTTTGAAGACATTTGAAGGGTTGCCTTGAGTCTAAAAAGGTTGAGAACCTCTGATTTCGGGAGCTTGCTCAGAAAAAGCTGCTCCATCTTCTTGTGGCACTTAGTGAGTTGTTTGAATTGAAATGTGGTTACAGTGCCATTTTTTTTCCATACAAGATGGAAACAGCTCCTGTATGTTTGACCCTCTCCAAGATAATTACTGAGATTCAAGTGTTTCTACTTCATATGCCTATGTTCCATAGGTCTATTTGCTTTGTTTTGGGCAAAATGTGAAAAAGAGCAAAAGCTGCCTTCAAACTGGTCAAGTTTCCTTGAAGAGATCTTCCTTCATGTGGTGGTGCTCCTTCTGCTGATTGTAACATAAAGATGAATAGTAGCAATTCATTCTAGTTGTATAGCATTAATTTTTAAATAGTCTATTTTTTTCTTTCAGTCACTGTTGCCCAGATATGAGGAACGTCATCTACATCAACCGTGAAGATTTCATGGGCTTGTTTATGAACATCATTTTGCTCTTTCCTATAAGGCTCTGAACTAACCGCCTGGCACTGCAGGTTTGAATTTTCTTTTTACAGTCTTCTTGAAGAAATTTTACATATCTAAACCACCGCTTGAGAACCAGAAAGTCGACTTCATCTCCTAACTGCTGGATACTGGTTGTGTGTGTTTTAAATACCTACCGCTAAAATTCTGTAAATAGAGAACCTAATATTAAAGCTGATTTTCCCATCATACATTTTGGCTAAATGAGGTGACAGTTGTACTCATGCAGTCTATATTATGTGAAAGTGTTATTCAAAACTAACAAGTAAAGGTCACAGAATAAATACATTGACATCTTGCTAAGAAAGGAGATTATCAAAAGTCTTGACTTGGTGTTAGTTCAGATCCCAAGATGCAAGAGAGTTTTTATTCCCTTTCAATTCCTTTGTTGCTCTGGGATTCCTATGTATTGCTTAGCTTTAATTTCTGTCAGAGCTGTCTCATCAACACTGTTGACTGCTTGGTAAAATTCCCTTCTACACTTGGGTCAGTGTATACTGCAGAAGGAGGTTATCTATGCTATTAAACCTTTGACTTCTTGTCTTTTGAAGAGAATATTTTGCATTTAGTTATGGCAGGATTGTAATTAGATCTGTTAATTAAGGAAAGAATGAACTTTTTAAAAACTCTAAACCCTTTTGCATTTTTGATAAGTTTGCTTAGGTTGCTACTGACCTTTGTCTGGGGTTTGCCACTGCTTATTAATTGGTAAATTTTAATTAGGCAAGTTGATGAATGTGCTAGCCTTTGCAATAAATAAAAAGTAGCTCCCATTGTAACCTGGTATTCACCAAACTACAGCGAAGCGTTTCTGCTTTCCCAAGGTATTATGCATTTAAACCACTGAATATATTTAACCAGGATGGTGATGGGTGTTCTATAAAACCCTAGAACAGACAGACAGACAAATATATAATGACAGTACAAACTGAACCGGGACAGTTGGATCCTGAAGACAGACCTCTTATACTTGAACTCAACAGGGAACTTGGACTTCAGCAGTGATAACGTACTGGCTGAACTCATGTGCATGGAACATTTGATTCTGAAAGCAGACCCCCCTCCCATGAGGATGGACTCTTCTATTAGGAAGTAACCTTGAGAGAAAGGGGGTTCAGTTTAAAGTAGATCCTGTTGCTACTCTCCTTCTCAGGCATTTGAAGGGCCAACAAAGACCCCTTTTGTCTCCCAAACACAATTTATCCTATGTACACTAAACAATCCATAATTTCCATGGGAGGTGTGCAATGAGAAAATAACAGAGATACAAAGTTAAATCCTAGCTCTGTTGAAGTCAAATGACAAAACTCCCATTGACTTCAATAGGGCCAGAAACCTTTGCTGAGATATTTGGTCCTGTTACAGAGATGTCTGCCTATGTCCTTAGACCAACACGGCTGCAACCTACACCACTGAGAGATGTAAGGATACATTCAGAAACGTTTTATACTCATCTGGAGCCACTGTTCCTCAGTGAGACAGAAGTTGGGAGATGGGAGAAGGGACCAGATACACAACAGCCTACTTGTTTGCACCCCAGAAATCAAAGTGGCTGAACATAAAACAGTGCCATCTGAAAAGGCCCATTTGCAACAACCTGAGAATCTATTATCTCACAAGTGTCTGGATTGCTATCGTCAGCCAGAAGCTACTTAAAAAGGCAGAACCCTGCCACAGGGAACTTCTAAACAGTCAGTGGCCTGTGACGGACTTAGAGTCATAGAAAATGAGGGTCGGAAGGGACATCAGGAGGTCACATCTAGTCCAACCCCCTGCTCAAAGCAGGACTAGCCCCAGCTAGATCATTCCAGCCAGGGCTTTGTCAAGCCTGGCCTTAAAAACCTCCAAGGATGGAGCTTCCACCACCTTGCTAGGTAACATGTTCCACTGCCTCACCACCATCCTAGTGAGAAAGTTTTTCTTAATATCCAACCTAAACCTCCCTTGCTGCAACTTCTTAGAAAGAAAATGAGTACTGAATTTGGCTTCTATAAACAGGAATCAAAACTCATGGCAGAGATGATATCTTTTATTAGACCAACTAGATATTTGCAAAAAATAAATAAATTATTTGCAAGCTTTCAGGCACAGGCACCCTTCATCAGGCATAGGAGACCGCAAAGACTGTAAAAGTTCTCTTAGGTAGAAATGAAAATTTGTATTTCACAGGAGAGGTGCAGGTGTGGTAAAGTCTCCTGTTTGGAACGGTTCATTTTGTGCAGATTAGGCTCAGAGAAAAGTTGGAAAAGTCTTTTTACCTTGAAGTTGTCTGGTGGCAAGCAGGATGTAGAATCATATTTCCTCCTGGTTAGGATGTTTCATATTTCACAGAAGAGTGGAAAGATGGAAAGCTCTTCTGAGCAGGAATCTCTTTTGTGGACAGGTATCTCTGTGCTCTGTTGGAATGCAAATTAGCTTGAACAAAGGCAGAAGCAGGATCTTAGGTTTCAGGTGGTAAATTTTGCCTCCTTCTTATAAAATTATGAAGTTTTTATTTCAAAAGGAGGCTAAAATTTGATATCTCCCATGTGTCAGGCATCCAGGTTGTAGTCATATTGGTCTAAAGGCAAAAGGAATCAAAACCCATGGCAGATCTCCTATGCCTGATGAAGGCTGCCTGTGCATGAAGGCTTGTAAATACTTTTTTTTGCAAATATCTAGTTGGTCTAATAAAAGATATCACCTCTGCCATGAGTTTTGATTCCTTTTGCCTCTAGACCAGTACAGCTACAATCTGGATACCAGGCTTCTATAAATATGCATTAGCGACACCATCGACAGTCATTTAATGATGCAATAAAATAAAAATATGTGTATTGCTTATGCTCTCCCTTTCTCTCTGATATTTCCAACAGCTGTCACCTGTTTTACACTTATATTGGAAGTTGTTGCTGAGACTGGGATCATTTTTTTGTTTGTGTTTAAGCAGAGTTGTGCACAATGGGGTCCCAGTCCATAGCCGGGGCTCTTAGGAGCTACAGCAGTACCGCAATAAACACTACAACCGTGGGGCGAAGGGTCAGTCACAGGAATGTGGTTACAAGGCTTGTGGTATTTATATATTTTTAGAACTCTTCATTCTTTCAGTAGCTTTAAAGGCTAAGTACAGACAGTCAAAAATCCTGAGGCTAAATTGACTCAATCTTTGCTGGTTAGTCTAAAGTGTATAGATTGAACCAATAAGCAAGTGAACAGACATTCACTTTTGATTCTGGAAATTCAGCCACATGCCTGCAGTGTCCCAGGCCAGAAGCTGGGGGGAGGGAGGGGAGGGGAGGGAGAGGGGTGGTAGAGCACGCCTCCCTGCTTGACTGGAGCAGACAGCTTGGGCCAAGGCTTGCCTGCCCACCCTGAAAGGGGGGGTTTGTGGGGGAGGTGCAAAGCATCCTGAGATGCTGGAGGACTGTGCGTTAATTTGAATCTATGGGGGATCTGGGACAGAAGTTCAATAAACTGATTTAAACCAAATTAGTCCAGTCTGATAGTACATTCATCCAGGTCTATCTTAAACCAGTTTTGGCCATTTTGAAAAGGGTTTATATGCATTGAACTTATGTTCTGTTACAGATTTGAACCGTTTTCCAATCACTTACACTGGTTTATGTGTAACTTCTGTCCCTAGCCATGGTGTCATCACATTATCGTGCAGTTTCTTTGTTTCTCCCTTTCCCCTCTTTAAATACACATATTTCCAGGTCAGAGTCAGTGCCACGTGTTTGATTATTTCCCATCACCGACAAAAGAGATCCAAGTCAATGTTGCAAAAGTGTTTGAGTGACCTTTCTGCTGTTAATCCTGCTTCATCCAGAGATATTCCTGGCAAGCCTTCTGAGAAGCAATCCTTTTTCTTCTGAATCATCTGTTTGCATGACTGACTCGCCTTTCTTTGCGATGAAAAAGTGAGCGAGAATGCGAGAGTTTCCCCTCTCACTGACAGAAAAATGACATTACCTCTTCAGCCCCGGGTGGGGCATTCTCTGCCTGTTACTTCAAGACACACGTTAATGCATTCAGTGCAGTGCTGCAGATTTAAGTGAAGACCAACACCCTAGAAATATAGATTTGACTGCAACAGAAAATGAGGCATGAAATAGAGGCCACATATCAGTCTTTTTAATAATGATCTCCTCAGAGTCATATTAACGAGTTGGAAGCAAGGAATTATGGTTGAGCAGAATCTCTTCCCCTTGAACTTAGAATAGCAGCAGGACTTGAAGGAGCTGTAATAGAATGTTATTTTACAAGAAGTAAATAATGTAATAGAGTCTATAAGGATGTCAGCAGGAGAGTTAGAACTGTCATAGCATAATCCTGACTTGAGCAGCAATGTGTGAAAAAGTAGCCTGCAGCAGTTTTTCCAGCACTTCAGTAATTTCTACTTTCTCACTGATCTTTGTTTACTCTACTTACCTTGTCAAAAAAATGTTTTACCTTATGTTAAAATGCAAGTTAAAAGCGGAAAAATGTATTCCCCCCCCCCCAAATCCCAACTTTTCAAGCATACATGTTTTATTTTCTTTACGAGTCATGTCTGCAGACAAGGGGAAGAATTGCATTCCCTTCACTTGAAAATATGGAGAGTAGTAAAACCCATAAATAAATAAATAAATAAATAAATAAAGCCAGTGACTAGCTTACTTTTTTTTTTATTCCTTCTGTCTAATGAATAATTCAAAAAAAATGGCAGTATTGTACTTGGCATCCTTTGTGAGATGTTGGCAGTTTTTCCAATGAGTCCTCAAATGTAAACTCAGGAGGGTCATGAAACTACATGGTTATTGTTACTGGAATAAAGCAGCATCTTCCAAGACAGTGAAATACCTTTTTATCATTATTGAACCTTAGCAGGGAGTTCAGGTTTGCAAGTATCTGAAATGTTGCTTATTAAACTGAAGTTCATAAAGATTCTCTTTTTAATGGGCCCTAACTCCGCTCAGCCCATATCTTCACTTTCTTAAAAGTATAGTTCTGTAGCTGTATTAATGCATGGAGAAAAATATCATTATAACCTTCATCCTGTGTTACTGTTATACAGGGGATGGAAATCCGGTGGCCACAACCTCTGAAAAACAGTGTTAGAGGGCTTCCCCAGCACACATACAGCATGAACATCAAAGAGATTTGGAACTCATAGGCCAATTTGAAAAACTTAGCTTCTCTTATAAACTTTTACCACTGTATTTCAGTACAACATTGATAAGGAAAACCAGATCCAAACACAGAGGATTTATACACAAAGAAATGGGCTGCCATGTGTTTCCTTCTAACCATATTGACTTCTTTGGGTTTGAGTCTTGACTTTATCATTAGTTTGGTGTCATGCATTTGCATTGGGAATTTATCCTACAAAATACATTTAAATCCTATCATTGAGAATATGAGATATTGCCTTGTCCTTGAAATTCTGTTAGGTCTTTCACAGCCATTTAATCTCAATTAAACCATAGCAGCCGAGATAAGGTGCTTCGAAGATACATTAAAGCATGTCATAGTGCCAAGCCTATATGGACTTTGACACGTCCTAAAAGCACTGTGGCACTGGTTTAAAGGTATGGTTCAGAAATCTCCTTGTGACCCATTATCTATGGATCATTAGCATAATTCTGAACCATTACAGCGTATTATGCCAATGCCTGCTAACAAGAATGGTTAATATATGAAGTCTTGACATGATAGATTGTAATGCCTTCAGCACTGTCATGTCAATGGAAGTTTATGCATTAAATAAAACACGCCAGGGAACTGGATTGCAAGGAGATTGGTAATGCACTATAAAATGTATTAATTCTAAATCACAATTTGAAATCCATTCTAGATTAATACGAATAAACTAAATTTTTCCATCAGGTGGCCATTCAGGATTTAGCTGAAAAATGTCTAGTGGACTCAATCTAGTTTCTCATGGACAGGTGGAAAAATATAAAAAAGGGAAGGCATCTTCGAAAGCATGCTGAGGGATTATGTGAGTTAGGGAGAGTGAATTACCCTCACACCCTTTTGTGGCAAAGGTATTTCAAGGAATCGTGAGAAAACATCTCCTGTCTTTGATCATGGTATACCATTCATTGGATAACGAGAGGTCTTACTTCTCCAGAGCTATCAACCTGGCACCTTTCAGGCACATTAGACTGACATAAACTTTTTTTAATCTATTTACTCTAAGTGCAGTGCAGTTAGCAGATGTCACTAGAATATAATTTGCAATGATTTCAAAAAGTAAATAATTATGGGAGGTCTTCAGCAAGCGGTCTGGAATGGTAACAAATGGACAGGAGAATCCACTGTCCAGCAGCCACGCACTTCCTTGAAAATCTGGAAACTTGTTTAAATCCTTGCTTTCACCAAAGTTTCTTTGTGAATCTGCGTCTAAACTCCCCATTTGTAAAATGCTATATATTAATGATTTGCTGCTTCACAAGGTTATTGAGACAATAAGTAGATGAGAAGTTAGAAAGATGCTCAGACCCTCTGGTAATCAGAGCCACACAAGTACCATTGTTCATCACAGCTCTGTTACTGCCTTGCTGTGTGGCCTCAGGCAGTCATTTTCATATCTCTACCTCTGTAAACTGGTGATAATGCTTTTCATTCAACCACCTCACAGGTCTATTGTGAGGATTAATTGTTTTATTGTTGCACAGTGATTTGACTCTAAAAGCCAAATGTTCTTATTTTGGAGATTAAAGTAAGACAACTGAAGCCTGTCTGGACTTGAGTAAGAGTGAGCAGGTTTGGAGATGTTTGAATTACAGGCTTCTGAAAACTGGGCCTTTCCATTCAGGTGCGCCCCAGGTAGATTTGGGTGCCTAAATTCATGCGTCCAAGCTTGAAGGCATCGAACACGAACATCATGAATGTTAATTAGTTGGCATTTTGGACTTATGTGCTGCCATGTCTATTTAAACTTGAGGATCATTGTGAAAAAAAAAGTGTGTGTGTATTTGTCATGGACATGGCAAAGTGAGGCGTGCACATTCACCACAGATCCTTTACAGCATTTTTTCTCCAGTTTGGCTTTAACTCAATTTAGCAACAGTCCCACGTAACAAAAAGACAAGAGCGGGCATGAATCCTTTCCAATGGAGGTACTGTGTTCCCTGAACACACAGCTAAGATCCCGCAGTCCAAAAATACCTGTGCACCTGCTCCATCCAGTGTCTAAGCAGTATGGCTGTGTGAAATGGGTCCTATTCGATTCGGATTTGGATTTGGCCTGAATCGGGGACAGTGATTTGATCTGTTGATCCACTATCCCTGATTTGATTCGGCTGAATTTGAATCTGAAGATTTGATGCTGATTCGGTGAATCGGTGATTTGGACACAGGCACAGCTTTAAATGTTTTTTTCGACATATCTTGAGATAGCAAGTGCAGCTCATGATTGCTGCAGTGCTGGGGTGCATGAAGCATCCCACGGGAGCACGGGGGGCTCTCCAGTGTGCTCAGCAGCAAACCCAGAAGTGGACCAGAAGGAAGTACTTCCGGTCACCTTAAAGGTCTGCCAGGAAGCACACTGTGGGGGCCCCTGCCCCCCCAGCTCGGCAACTGGCCACATGGGGACCCCAGGTGTCCCCGCCCAGACCCAGGAGGGAGCAGTCACTGAGCCAAGGGGCTGCAAGGGTGAATTTGCTACTCTCAGGTACCTGGTCACGACTTTCCCATTGCTCTAGCTACACTAGCAGCCAAGTACCCCAGGCTCCCATGCCCTCTGCTTCATGCCCCTGCCTCCAGGGTGGTGCTGGGCATGGCAGCATGGCACACTGCTCAGGGATCAGGGGAGGAGGGGGACAGGGGCCTGCACGTGCAGCACTGCACAGGGGGAGTGCTCACACACAGCATGGTACAGCAGAGTGGGGGGTGGGA
The DNA here is from genome assembly GCF_000455745.1 of Alligator sinensis. Classification (NCBI taxonomy): domain Eukaryota; kingdom Metazoa; phylum Chordata; order Crocodylia; family Alligatoridae; genus Alligator; species Alligator sinensis. The sequence goes on along the minus strand of NW_005841856.1, from coordinate 4,536,206 downwards.
GGAATGTCCACTGGTGGCACAGTGTAAATGTGGGGCGTCCACCCAGGGAGTGGCCCTAGGGGCACCTGGTGCAGCCCAGGCCCTGGTCTCTTGGACAGCCCTGATGTAGTCTATGGACAGAGACACTTTCACTGCGCAGAAGGTTTGAGAGACCACGTGTCTCACCCTTTTAGGGCACCTGGACCACTAGCTCCCCCCACCATCTTTTCCCTGAAGATGTGATGAAGACACCATTACAGGAAGAAACACTGACAAACAGAGGTGTAACAGGGAAGCTCCACGAGAACTCACAAACAGAACGAAGAAAACATGCAAACAGCCAACCAGTCACATTGGTTTTTATGCTCTTCCACACGGGGGATGGTTGTCCACACAGCCGCGACAGCATTGCCACTAAGGCTCTCCTCCTTTCAACCAAGCAACCACCAAGATTTACTGTGCAAAGGGAGAGTCCCCCAAATGAACTAAAATGTCACTTTTAAAAAACTCAGCCGTAGGAATTTCTACATGGTGTGCCCTGCTCCCTCCACTGCCATCCATTGTTAAAAAGTGCAGAGACTTTGGGGCTATGTCACCAGTTGATCCCCTGCTGTAAATCTCTGACCAGCTTCCTTTGATATCGGTGAGAACATTTTGCTGGAACTATTTCAGTGATGAACTGTAGATGGAGTTATCAGCCCACTGCAGGGCTCCTGCAAATGAAAAGGCAGCAGCTCTCATGTAATTCTCCTTTGAAACATCGGTAAGCTTTTCTAATTTTTGTTTTGTTTATGTACTAACTGTACGTGGCCAAACGTCTTGCGGTTTCAGCTTGATTTTATTTTCCCCAGAACCCAATTACCTAATATGCGCTGACAAAAACTTCAATCTCTCTTAGCCAACAGGGTTGTATTCCTCGATCCCCTTCCCCCCTACAGAATCAGACTGAAAGTGGAATATGTATTATTTTCTTCTTGGCTGCAGTTGAACTGTCAGATGTGACAGTAATAAATAATGAACAGCACAGACATTTGAAGACTTTTTCCCCCCTACTTAACTAGAAGAACAATAATGAGAGGTAGCAGTAACTTCTTACCATCCTCAAGCCCTTGTGGAACATAATATATGATCCACATTTTATCTTTTGTATTTCCCCATATTTCAGGTTTGTAATAAGCTAAGCTTCACTGACTCCTGATCTCCTGTAATCCTTAAGTCCCTGTTCAGTACCATCATCAAACAGATTTTTGACTTAAACAGGCATTTTCTTACCCATCTTCACAAACAGTATATACTTATCTGTTGGACGGATGGGGAGATCATTATTTTTTAAAAGAAGACCTTCATTCAAAGTACCAAGTTGTCTAGGCATTTCTGCAGTTGTAAAAACCTATACCAAGAAGATGGTTAAGCCAAATCCAGAATGTCACAAGCCTATGCTGAGTATGCTGTGCGGGGGCGGAGGGGAGGATTTACTTAAACGCTTATATCTCCTTAAGGGGAAGAGAGAACAGTCCGACCCTATATTGTGCAGAGCAATAGGAGGAGCAGAATACAGGGGGGCTCTTTACTCTGACATGCAGCAAGTGGGCATTTTTCTAGCCCCAAACCCTCTGCATTTCTAGGCTCATGGTGGGACTGATGTGTCTTTTAGTTTGCATCAGTTCTGTTCCAGTGAATCAGTGTTACTCTTTCGCTGTACAGCTCAGTAACATGGCAGAGGGTCTGGGGCCAATACTTTCTTTTGAGCTGGATCAAGGTGCTTGTCTCGTGTTGTTATAAGCCACCAACAAATCAGACTATGAAAATCATGTTTGCTATGCTTTTATGTGACGTGGTCTTGGTTTAAGTCAGAATATATTAAAGCACATCTGCATGCTGCAGCCAGCTTGCCTGCCACCCTTGACTTTCTAGCCACATAGAGGTGTGCATATTTGGCTGTAACTCTCAGGATTGCTCTAATTCATGCACACAAGCACATTGTCAGAAGACGGTTAGTAAAAACACTAACATAGGCATTGCTGATCAAAACACCTTCTGTTCAGATGCTCCCCTCTGGGCCTGGGTTTGTGCAGCACATGGACATTTTCCTTGTAGTTCATATTAACGGGATGATTCACACAAGCAAACTGTAGGCGTTAGCAGGATCAGGTCCTCTGTGAGGATTGCTCAACAGTAAACATGGTTACAGTTTAAGAAAGAAATGACTGCAGAGTGTTTGCTGTCATACTGAAAATACTGGGATTTCAAATAAAAAGCAATCAAGACATTTCAATGACAAGACTGGCTGCTGGGATGGGGAGAACCCCCCCAAACCATAGTAATATACTCAGGAAAACAATAAAGGTCCTCACTAGAAAGCTCTGATTTTTATTTACATGAAAGTCACTAAGACTATATATACCTGCAAATTAAACCTATTTTAAAGTCCCTTTTTACTAGAAGAGTTATATAAAGAGGCATATGTGAAAAAGAGACTTCAGGCCAGGTAACAATTGCAAATATGTATCTATTTTATACATACATTTGCAAAAAAATCAGATATGAGAAAGATAAATGGCCTTTAATAAATCACCTGTCAATGGTAGTGATTCTGTAATGCCCAGTACCTTTGCTTACCACAGCTGTATTACTGTAGATTCATGTTGCTGGGTTTTTGGTTGTAGCTGTGTTGGTCTAAGGACATAGGCAGGCAAGGTACTTTGGATAGATGTGTTAGTTTTTATTTGACCAACTGAGTAGTTGGAAAAAAGTTCTTTGCAAGCTTTCGGGCACAAGCACCCTACGTCAGGCATGGGGAGTCTCTGCTTGTCTGAGACTCCAAGGAATGAAAGAAGACAAAAGTGGGTCAGGAGGTCAGTGAGACTGAAAATAGGTGGACATTAGGAAAACAAAAGGTAAAGAAGGGAAGGGAGGGGACAAATGAGGTGGGAAAAAAGCCAAAGGTAAGTAAGGGAGACATTACTGTAGCATTTTTCCAAGGTAGAAAAGAGGCTATCTGTGAAAAAGTAAGTAGCTGGTAGATTCATGTAATATTCACTTAAGTGACACTAGAGGGCTCTCACAACCTACTTTCTTATTTTTATGACACCTCTCACTTTTTATTCTTACTTGTAAAAGAACTCTTATTTTGGAGTATAGCTTCAGTTTGTGCATTAGACAATTTATCTCATATAACCTGAATGCTAGTGTATAACACCCATTTATTGAATTAATCATTAGTGGGCCAATTAACTTCAACTATTTCTCCTTTCAAGTGCCCAAATGAGATTATTCTCTCTCTCTGCATAATATGACAATATTGTAATGAAAAGTTAAAGAAGATTGTATATAGCAACACAGCATTACTCTTTTGGGGCCTGATCTAAGTATTGCTGAGATCTATGGGAGTTCTGGTATTGACTTCAATTGTAGCAGGATTACAAAAGTCAAGTTACTGCTACAGAGATGATCATTCATTTGGCTCAGATGAACTGATTATCCATTCATGGCATAGAGCAAGTTGTAACTTTCCTGTTTCTTACATGTTAATTACTAACAAGTCTTGTCTGTTTTATTTACTTCTGAATAGCTCAGAGAGATGGTATGTCAAGCCTTTTTTTTTTGTACCTGACAGATTAAGAAAATCTGATTCCCTCACACAGTTAACACTCACTAAATCGTGTTATCAATGGAGAATCTGCTTCAGCAGACCTTCTGACAAGGCTCTGCAGCAGACTGACTTATGCAGGATGTTTATGGAGGAGAAAGGCAGATAAATTCCTTGCATTACAATTTGGCATCGTTGGTCAAACTACCTTCCGTCCACGGGGGCTGCAGGATTTACCCCCTCTCTAGAAGGGATCATATATGAGAGGAGAGGCTATTTCCCATGTAGAATGAGCATACATATGAGCCATACTGTATTAGAGAAAATGGAGAAGCAGCGGCACTTGGAGTCTCTCTGTTTAGATGCCAGACTCTCTTTTACTCCTAATCTATTGTCAATCATTTAGATTTTGCCTCTGTCAACTGGATCAGGTTGAACACTGCTTGTAATTGATGCCTGTACAATCATTTCTATCTGAGGTACATAGGTGGTACCCACACCTCAGTGTTTCAATGCACTGGTTCACAAGCACTAGGTGAGACTCACCGGTGACCACAGAGATGCCACAACAATGCCCTAGGTCCGTGGTTTCCAATCCTTTAAAGTAGATCATCTTTAGCATTTAAAAGCAACCCAAGATGTACTGTGCTCTGCTGCCATCCCTCCCTCTCCCACCCAGCAAGTAAGTCTGTGGGGAGGGAAGATGGGGTGGGCAGATCAAGGCAGAGGGAGAAAAAATTATTTGGGGGCACACCTCCCCAGCAGGTAAGCCCCACCCGGTCAGAGCCCCACTCAACTTACCTCTGCTCCTGCCTCTGAGGCACTATCCCTCATTGCGGCGACCTCAATCTAGGCCCCCAGACTGACCTGCTGGGCTGGGGTGTGCATGTGCATGCACACGGGCACTCAGCCCCGCAACCCAGCCTCACATCGACTCCAAGAGGCTTCAAGATCTATCGCAAGAGGCTCCGAGATCTACCGGTGGATTGAGATCCACTGGTTGGTGACCAGTGTCCTCAGTGGACTACAAAGGCAGATGCAGGGAAAGTTGGATGGGGACAGGAGAGGCATGGCTAGTAAGGAGGAGGGTTAAGGCTGGGCTAATTGGGAGTGTCACTCTGTACTAAGCAGCAGTGCTAAGTCCATGCAAAGCACTGCATGAACATGACTCCATGCCTTTTTTGCTTAAGAGACAACCTCATGCATCCGTGCAGTAAGCTTTGGGCATGGCTGCTGGGCATAAGAAGTTGACCATGTAAACATACAATAGCAGTGGGTTAATTAGCTCTGCCTGTTAACCCGGGCCTGTTAACCTGAAAACACAACTACACCTCTTCTTTTTCCAGAGCTCATTAGGCAAAGCTAGTTTTGGTATCTGCAACATGCCTTGAAAGAGGACCACGAGCAAGGGAGGTGCAAGTAAAATTATCCTTAATGGTCTAACTGGTTTGGGACAATTTCACAATGTAACCCCAAAAAACAAAAAAAGAGCTAAAATGAAAATGCCAGAGACAGAAAAGCCCTAACTTAGTTGACATAACACCTCACAAATGAGGTTTATCTTCCTTCTAGAGAGAGCTGGATCTGTAATTGGATGCTTTGTTAATGGTAGAGCCTTGACTCTTATGCTTAACACAGACAAGCATGGAGCAAAGTGAACTTTCTTTTGTATTGCAAAGTAATCAGTGCTCGTTATGGGAAAGGACATTGTCAGAGAAAGAATGCTGGACTAAATAAACTATTAGTCTGATCCACTGCAGAAATGTTTATGTCCCAGCTAACCCCTCCAGTCATGAAGAGTCTATCACTTGCTTTTGGTCACAGTCACCATACAACTCTGTAAAAAATGACCCCGTTCCTAAAGTCCTTGAGTTTTTTTGTCAGTGGAGTGCCTACTGTAGGGATAGTATTTGTGTCGTGGTCACCTACACATTGGAGAAAAGGCTGAGAAAACATCCATTTCACAAAGGCCATCTTACAGCCAAATGCTTTTATAGATCTGCTATAGAGTGGGGGGCATTTTTTGCTATGAGATTTAGAGACCACGTTCATCTGAAGGACTCCAAAGGGAAAACCTTAATAATAAGCTGTGGATAGTAGTGAGAAGAGCTCTCTCTTTCTCTGTAACTTTCTTTTTGTTGAGTTACGGAAGTAAGATGACAAAATCTGATCTAAGGAAATTATATGATACAAACACTCTAATGAGTAAAAATTCAGAATACCATTAGCAATCTACCATAGCCAGTAGCAGCATTATAGTGCTGAGTCAAAGAAACCAATTCCTCCTGACCTAATAAACAGATGAACTGTGTAATGTACCAATAAATATAAGAATCAATACCCAATAATAAGAAACAGTATCCTTGAAAGGAATCTCTCCATCAGTGCAACCTAGTGCCAGCACGCTGTTTATACAAGGAACTTTAAAACTAGAGAATTATAGCATAATATTACTGTATTCACCTGAATCCAAGATGATCCTGAATTTAAGATGACCTTTCAACAATTAGATTCTATACATGGAACATTTATAAAGTTGTTATCATGTCCATGTATAGGATCTAATTATTGGAGGATCATCTTAAATTCATGCATACCCGCCCTCCCCCCCTGCAGTGGGGTGAATCAGTGGTAAGTGCAGGTGGTGGGGGTCAGTGGCAGTGGGGAATACATGGTAGGCCAGGAAATGAGTGGGAAGGCAGTGGGGGAGGCAGTAAGAGGGCAGGCAGTGGGGGGAGTAATGGGATCAGGCAGTAGGGGGGGCAGGCAATAGGGGCAAGCAGTGTAGAGGTTGTGAATGGGCAGGAAATGGGAGGTTAATCGGGGCAGGCAGTGGAGAGGCAGGTGAGGGGTCAGGCAGCATGCCCCGTGCCTTTTGCCTCCCACTTTCCTCTCTTGTTCCTGTGCCCCCTGCAGTCTCCCTGCCTGTCTCCTGCAGCCTCAGGCCCCAAAACTCCCTCCGCTTTGCTTATCTCCCTCTCATGCTTCTTCTCCCCATTGCAACCTTGGGCCCCCATGCCCTGCTTACCCTTGCTCCAGCACTAGCAGGCCCTGTCCTTGCTTCAGCCTAAAGCATGGAGAATTGCCCCATCCTGGCCTCATAGCAGCAGCATGGAGCCAGCACCACTGCTATAAGGCTGGACTGGGGCTATGCTCTGTCCTCCAGGCTGAAGAGGAGACAGAGCAAGCCAGCAGAAAAGCAAGGGTAATAGAGGACGGAGCGGTGTGGGCAGGGAGCAGCATGGTGGGAAGATGGGAGGAAGAGGGGTGGGGAGGAGAAAAGAGCCCAAGGCCATGCGGGGGCAAGGGGTACAGAGACAGCAGAGGGGCAGGCAGCAGCTACAGCTCTGGTCCCGACCCAGAACCTAAGCCGGAGCCACTGTCTGCTCCCTGCTGCATCATACTTGAGTCTAAGATGAGGTTTTTTTCCCCCCTGGGTTAAATGCAGGGAAAAAAACACATCTTGAAACCAAATATATATGGTATTGTGGATATTTTTGTAAAACAGATGCCAATTACATACAGATAAAGTGAATGAATGGCAATTGAAGACAATTACTGCTCCATTACTGCTCCAGAAGGGTATCAGGATCCATTAATGTTCAGAGAGCAAGATGGACAGTGGAAAATGGATTTGTTGCTTTGATATCATCCTTGGAAAACATTCAGTTACGAGAGCAATAGTGTCTTGGTTCTGCATCTGGATGCCACTTTGTCCCATTTCTTCTGCACCCACTCAGATGAGAAGCCTTACCTCACAGCAGGATAGAAATTATCCGGATTCTCTATTCTTGTCATTTGTACCCTAGAGGCCTAGAAGACTTAGTTTGCAACCGGACCTAGATTTGGGATCTGTGTCTTTCCATTTAGATTAGAAACAGTTATCCCTGGGTATACGTCTCTATCAGTTTTGAACAACTTAAAATTGCAGCAAGGGAAAAATAATAGAGAAAGAGAGAGAAAAGGTACATTTTGAACCAGGATCGCAGGCCAAATCCCTGAGCTTGCTTTGGTGCCATGGCACAGAAAGGCCTTCAGTTCTGAAGGCCTTATTTGAGGAGTATGTACACAGGGTAAATACCATGCAACTGAGCCTGACTACAGAGCAGCGGGCTGCGTCAAGCCTGATAGATTCATGGATTTTAAGGGCAGAAGGGACCACTGTGCTCATCCAGCCTGACCTCCTGCAGAGCACAGGCCAAGGAACTTCACCCAGTAAATCCTGCAGCAAAGGGAATCATTAAAGCCCATAACTTGTGGCTTTACTACAGCATATCTTTCAGAAAGCCATGCAGCCTCCTTCAGTGTGAGCGAGCCAAGGCACTAAATTTATTAAGCCATCTCCTCAAGCACTCAATGGTGTAAGAAGTTAATCCCCCCATGCTATAAAAATAAAGTTGTGCTTTTGTGGCAAGTATTACTCCTCATGTACCACTGGTTTCACATGGAAGGAGTTGTAAGGCCTGACTTTTCTTTGCGGTCAGTGGAAGCAGCATTGCCTTCAGAAATGAGAAAGGGGAACCGGGGCCTGAAAAGGAAGCCACTTGGTGAGGGGCTGAGATAAAGGATGGAAGTGGCAGAGGTAAATGGTTTTTGTTTGTCTGTTTGCCTTTTGCAACTAGGTGGAATTAAACAAAAGATGTCGAGACAGAGAGATAGGGGCAGACAGCAGGAGAGACAAAGAAAGAATGGTAAGTATGGCAGGAATATAAAAGTATTTCAGCCTCTGCATCAATGGGGGCCTTGAATAGGCTGCCTAGGTTTTAAAATAACTCATCTGCTTTTAGTTACTGTTCTGCCTCGGTTACTACAGATAGGGTATAGTCCTACAATATTTTGCTGATAGACATTTGCTTTCCCCTCCCCGGGGCCATTTGTGTTTCTATTACATCACTCCAGATTAAAATCTTCTTATAAGAAGGATCCCTGAACCCATTCAGATCAGAAGGAAGATTTTTTTTTTCTTTTTTGCCCCTGCTGACATAAATGAATAAAAGATGCCCCAGCTGCAGCCCATTCTCTTTCCCAATTCAAGATTTTAATTTGAAAATGGCTATTTTTAGGCTAGTGCTCATTTGTGGTTGATCTCTGTCCCCAGCATGTAGCTGATTGCTGATAACACATCTAAAGGGGGTGGGCCGGAGTAATCTGCAAACATTATGAATCAGATTGATTGAAAAGCAGAGCAGAGTTGCCACGGACCTTTCTGAGAATCAAGCCTCTCTGCCTTCTCTTACAGATCCCCTCTGTAGTTATAAGTGACACTTGTTTCACATTTTAAATAGCTAGTTAAAAAAAGCCCAAACAAACCAACCTAAAATGCTTTTTGCCAAGCTAGTCAATGCATTTAAGATTAAACTAAACATTTCTATACATCTGTGACCTTTAAAATCTGTTAGGAAGGGAGACGTTAGGATTTAGTTGCAGCCAGGTGATTGATGTTCTTTTTTCCAACTGTAAAGCCAAAGCTATAGTCTGTAGTCTAAAGCCTATTTATAATCCTCTTTAACAGCACTTGCTATAAAGATACAACTCATTTCTTTGTGAAAATAGTCTGCCTCTGCAATAGTGTGATACATTTAAAGGAAAACAAAGTGAGGCCCTGCAGCTTGCCTGCTAGATAGATACTAAAGGACTGTCAATAATTGCATGTGTATTTGCAGGAATTTTGTTAATATTAAAGCTTGATAGCATCTCTGGAAGATAAATGTCAATAAGGGTTTTCCCTCACCCTTTCTCTTTTTGAAAGAAATTGGCAATGTGACAACGCCGAGCAATGGAACGAGCTTTGCAGGTCTAGCATTTGTTTCTCAGGCTGCTCTCAAAGATGTCACTACACCGTTTTTCAGCGACAAGTCAGTCCCAATGTAGCAAAGCGACTGACAGTCTGAGGGTCAACTGCTTATTGATGGCAATACTTAATGTGCTACCCGCTCACTTAATAACATGTGATGCCCAAAATGATTTACTCTTTACATGCATGCACACATACACACACACGTGTGTGTGTGTATATCGTTAGGTACACATACACGGACATGCTTATATGTGTGTATAAGTCACAGGCTTTATAATACAGACTTTTTATGTTCATAGAAGAGGAGAGAAACACCGAGGAGAAGGAATGTCCTATATTTCTATGCACATTTGGAGGGTGCTGTGCCCGGAGAAAAGGATCCAGAAGGGGAGGGATTTGACAACAGTTGAGTAAGCTCTATAGCCAGTAAAAGTTACCAAGGACAAGCAGTTATATATGACTAAGCATGTCCTCAGTGCAGGAGATGTTCCAGTCAAAACTATAATTATGTACAATAAATATAGAAATGAGCAGACTAAACCATTCAAACCTAAATACAGATAGATGCAAAACAGAAGCAACATGTATTTATTCAGCCCAATCATTCTGCTTTTGCTGCAGTGTGCAGTGCTCTACCATTTCCAGGATTTCTTAAAATAAGAACAAGTTCATGCCTTTTCTCTTTCAAAGCTGTAGCCATCAGAATGTGAACTGAAGTGGGAAGTCACTTCCCCAGCCACCCAGAAATGAAGTGAAACCTGCAGATGATCACCCACACATTTTTGGGATCTTCTAAAGGGTCAAAAAGTTGATGTAGAAAACAATTCGTAGGGTTTTGTAGTTTTCTTTCTAGTTAATCTTGCTAATGAAAGACTGCAAATAGTTTTACACATATTGTCTCTTTCTACCAATTTTTCCAGTCCTTAAAGATGGAATTTCCAAACTGTATTTAGTTCCCATCAATACCCCATGGAAGTTAAGAGTCTGCCAGTAATCAGCCCCTTGGGATATTTGATATGACAAATGAATTGAAAACACATTTTAAAGGTAATAAAATGAAGTGTCCTTTAAGGCTATGGCACTATATTGTGTGATGCCCCTCTGTTTGCACTGGTCTGCTTAGTGCAGGTCTTTACCTCCTTGACTTCTGTATCACAAAACTGCCAGAAAGCAAGTATAACTGGGCTGCCCTTAGGGCCTTAGTAAAAGAACTAGAGCTGCAGCAATAATTTTATACCCTCTACTTAGCTGTATGTTAGCGATCCTCCCAGTCTCAGGCTATGGGCTGAGAAGGGACAGGAGGATCTATGTGGTCAACCAAAGACTGCAGCGCTGGTGTCGTCAGGAAGGCTTTGGCTTTCATGACCACAGCCCGCTCTTTGGCGAGAGAGGCAGCGAGCTGCTGGGAAGAGATGGCCTCCACCTCTCTCCCCTAGGGAGGAGGCTGTTCTCAGCCAGACTGGCTGACCTGGTCCACCGGGCTTTAAACTAAGCCCGTTGGGGGACAGGGGGACTACCACCACTGCTGGCCCGCTGAGCAATCCTTGCAAAGCCAGCGGATCACGGCGCTTCAGGGAGCCCACCCCTGCCCCAGCCCTGGTAAAATCTGTGTGCAAGGAAGGAGCCCCCCAGGGGGCACTTGCCTGCCTGTACACTAATGCCAGGAGCTTGGGGAATAAGCAGGAGGAGCTCATCCTCATGCTCAGTGCAAACAATTACGATGTCATAGGGATAACGGAGACCTGGTGGGACTCCACCCATGACTGGACCACGGGGATAGATGGCTATACCCGGTACAGGAGGGATCGTGTAGAGAAAAGGGGCGGGGGGGGTAGCTCTCTATGTTAAGGAAAGCTACACGTCCCTGCA
>NW_005841856.1:4479804-4523010 GCF_000455745.1 Alligator sinensis | reverse complement strand
CACCCAGCACTCTTCCCTGCCTATGCAGGGGGTCAGACTCGATGATCTCAAGCAAATCCCGGGACGTCTCAAGCAAATCCCGGGACGTCTCTCAAGCAAATCCCGGGACGTCATTCTCCCCCTGTACTCGGCCTTAGTGAGGCCGCAGCTGGAGTACTGTGTCCAGTTTTGGGCTCCACAATTCAAAAAGGATGTGGAGAAGCTTGAGAGAGTCCAGAGAAGAGCCACGTGCATGATCAGAGGTCAGGGAAGCAGACCCTACGATGACAGGCTGAGAGCCCTGGGGCTCTTTAGCCTGAAAAAGCGCAGGCTCAGGGGTGATCTGATGGCCACCTACAAGTTTATCAGGGTTGACCACCAGCATCTGGGGGAACGTTTGTTCACCAGAACGCCCCAAGGGATGACGAGGTCGAATGGTCACAAACTACTTCAAGATCGTTTCAGGCTGGACATAAGGAAGAACTTCTTTACTGTCCGAGCCCCCAAGGTCTGGAACAGCCTGCCACCGGAGGTGGTTCAAGCGCCTTCATTGAACACCTTCAAGATGAAACTAGACGCTTATCTTGCTGGGATCCTATGACCCCAGCTGACTTCCTGCCCTTTGGGCGGGGGGCTGGACTCAATGATCTTCCGAGGTCCCTTCCAGCCCTGATGTCTATGAAATCTATCAAATCTATGATAGTAGATGACCTTCAGCCATAGGGTTCAGGTCAAGCTTCTGTGCCTTAGGGGCTGAAGCCCGTATGCTGTGGTTATAGTGTGAGCAGTATCTGAGGTAGCCAGGTTAAGATGAGATGCAGGAGCTGCTTTTTCATCAACCAATTGCACCCTCGACATATCCTTAGAGGAGTACAGGTGCTCTTCCTTGTATTGGGGATTGCAACAACCTCTACCCAGCCCTTGAAATCCTACCTTAGAGTCGCCAAGAGCAGACAGGAGTCCTGCACACAAGGAATTTGCCCGTACCCCTGAGCACGTGGGTGCTGAGATTTGCTTCCACCTGAGCCATGAATCGATTTGGATAAATCTTTACCAAGAAAATCCCCCGTTAAACCTGAATAGGTTTAGCTTTGAATAAATCTCGACATGTTTGATCAGGAAATGATTGAAAAACAGACAAACAAACAAAAGGTGATGCATTTGACAAACAAACAGAATAGAAGAAAGACATCGCATTTCCCAGAGAACAAACTGACAGCCTCTTTGCCATACGAACAGAAAGAGGGGTGGGGGAGGAAGGAGTACTCTTATAAATTGAATCTGTTGCTTTCACTGAAGGACAGAAATGGCTAAAATTTAACAACCTTGTGCCTCAATGTCAAATTGAACCAAGAGCCTGATTGTTCTTTAGCTCTAATTTTCCATCACACTGATTCTGCTGTCTGCCTTTTGTTCCTTCTGCTTATCTGATACCCCGTTGCAAATCTCACAACAAGCCATGGACAAGGCAGGGTTGTGTGGTTAAAAGGAAGCTTTTCCTGTTGGTTGTCACACCCTCTTCCCTTACAGTTGCAAGGTTGCCTTTCTGTAGTCATCGACAGTAGTTTTTAGACCTAAAGGTTATATACATTACATGGGAAAATATTGCAGAAATGACAACCCACATCTATTTGTTCTGCTTAAAAATGATCTATCTAAAAATATGCCCTGACTCATTTTCATATGCTGGCAGAGTAGTGCATAGTAGCAATCATATGGGTTGGCTAAATATTAGGGGTTAGACTGTGTTCTAGGTATTTATCCAAATCCCAGTGAAGATTTCAGTGAAGGTGAGATTAGGCTTTAAAGGCACATGTCAGAGGCAGATATTGTGTAGAAACAGATGGTCACAGGAAAAATTCAGGGTGGAATTGCGCCTTAGTCCAATGTCTCCTTGAATTTCACAGCGCACTAGGCATGATCAAGTTGCACCAATCATTGGGATGCAATGGCCTGATCCCAACTATACATTCAATCTTTATTCAGTTTTTATTGAATGTATAGATAGGATCAAGCCATTTCATCTCAATGGCACATTGGCCAAGCCAGTGGAAGGAGAGGGCCATAGCCATAACTTTTTTTTATTCTCTTCCGTTTCCTTGGAGGGGATATGGGCACTCTTTAGGGCATGCTGAAAGATTTACTCACATACTTCATCAAATTCAGAGGCAGAATGCCCTTGTCCTTGTGTAGGAAAAAGACTCCTTGACCTCGTCCTTACACCTGCTAGGAGGACCACACAGAGGCCAGGACATTTCTTCATATTTACCTAACTGAAGGAAATAGTGCACGAATCGTGAGATTTTACTCAGAGGGAGTTTCTGATGGAAAGGCTTTTATTGTGCATAATAACATTACCTTCTTATTACACCACATGAATAGGGCTATACTCTTTCATTGACAGACTCCATGGATGTTCAGAGATTTACATCTAAAGTGGATTAGATAAATTTCAAGTAGATGAAGCAGTAAAGCCAGATCTTGAAAGGAAGGTTTATTGGAAATTAGGCACTTAAATATGTTAGAGTGTCTGGGCTAAAGTCCATATAGTACATTTATCCAGAAGAACTGAGCTACATCACTTTGAGGCTTGCAAGACTAGAGGACTTTGCTTCTATGTTATCAAAACAGTGGACAAAGCTTTGTAATTTAGGAAAGGGTCAAGAAATGAACCACAAAATGTTATCATTACCACGCTTTTAGAGGGTGTGGCAAGGAAAATATCGTCAAATCCTTTAAGCTTTAGAAGAACACATTAGAAAGTCAATTTATTTTGTGAATAGCCAGTTTGGATCATAATTCTTTGCAGAAACTTCCCATCTCATTTTAAAACACTATCTGATACTCCGTAACGTACGCTAGTCTGAAACTCAGTCAGGATCATTTGTTCATAACTCCTGGTATGCAAACGATAACCGTTAACACTAACAACAGTGGAAAGAGGCAACAATGGAAGAAAGTACAAGTAAATAGGGAAACACCTCTGCTACTGAAATACTTTTGTACATATCTGGGCTTCGTATTTTACTTCTTTGCTGAAAGGAGGTACAGGACCATACCTATGAAACATGACTGTCAGCATTCATTAAGACCAATGCTTAATCTCAACTGACAACATCAATGTCAGAATCATAGCTGGGAGCTGGCAGCATTTCAATAGAGGATTCTTCTGAGCTCTTACACACTAGTTCAATAAATAATCCTACCAGGAAACACAGAGAAGAGTATTTAGAATGATTTTCGCTGGCATGTCACTACACGTTTGAACCATCATGTAGCAGTGTGCCCACTGCCTAATTGCACTGTGAAATGTTGAAATACAGCTTTTTAGCTTCACAGAAGCATGTAGGCCTCTATTTACATGCAAATTGATGCTATTCATGTGTGAACTACAGCAGGTACTCACTCTGCCAGATGGACTAATTTGGGGACGGGCCCCTTTTCTTTTGCTGAGGGCTGCATGTATTCACACATCCTGTGGATAATTGTTGGAGCTGCTAAGCCACCAAAGTCCCAATTAAATAACCATTTAAAGAATTAACTGAAAAAAAATAAACTTGATCATGTATGTAGATATGAAACATAGTAGCAAAGAGCAGCATGGTGGGGTGGGGAGATTCTTCACTAGGGGACATGCCTGATTAAGAGAAGACCTGAGTGCACCATCCAGCTTCTTTGATGGATCACTTCATCTCTCTTTAGCTTCATTTTCTCTTCTGATAAGTACCAGTTCTTCATGGCACTGCCTTTTTCTATATATTTTTTCAATTGCCTAATGCAGTGGGGGCCCTGAGCTTGGTTAGAGCCTGTAAATGCTTCCACAATGCAAATAAATATTAATAGCTAGTATTTAAATTGTGGTAGTACCTAGCAGTTGTCAGAAGGGATCAGGTTTACTTCCTGCTAGGTAATAGTAATGCAAGTTAAATGAAGTTAAGTGACTCAGGGAGTTTGGGGTTTTACATGACAGACTAAGTGGCTAAACCAACAGGAACAGGTTGTGAAAGAAAGTTTAGGGGCTACTGTCTGATCAGTGCTTTCTTTGAAGGATCAACATGTTTAAAAATTGTAATGGATGTAGGATAATGGGGAATCGGGATATGAGGAATCAAGCCTTGCCAATCCTCAAGAGTCATTCTTATTTGGGACAAAGCTATATTTTTAAAAGAAAGATGTAGTAGGAATCTGAAGAGAAGAGGCTGGTGATGTATCCGCAGTCTGAATCTCCAAGAATGTTTATATCTAATCATTTCCATCCAGACTCTGGCAGCCCCATAAAGAGGAAAGGATATACTGATATTTGTCCTATAAAAATGGATTCTGTTTCTTCAATAGGAAGCAGACAGGTTTAGAACCCAGACCTCCTCTTGCAGGAAGCGATGAAGAGAGAGAGGATGTATAGGGAAGAAGAGAAGGAATTAGCAGGGTACTCCAAAAAAGGATATCATTATAAGCAAACCACAAACACTTTCATTTGTGGAGATAGATAAATATCCAAATGTTGAAGCAGGCCAGCAAGCTTCCTTCCTTTTTTGTTCAGTCTGTTGCTTTCTTCTATCGGGGCAACGTAAAAGCCCGTTCCTCCCAGACCGAAACCATTTCACGAGCCACTTCAGAGACGGAGTTCTGAAAAAGTTCCAATGTGCGATTAAACTTTAAAGCCTCTGTGACCAGTGGATGGGCTTGCTTCAAATGTGAAAGAAGACCAATTCTGGTCACAGATAATACATAATGCACAGTCCTTGAAATAGACTAGTCAATTGCATTTGATATAACACCATGTTCAAAAACCAGCTTTGTTCAATGGCACATATAGCATCTTCCTATGATCATATCTGGTTTCTACTAAATATACCAACAGCTGAGGTTTGTATTAGAATCTTTATTTCACAGATTGGTCTTCACAGATATTATCTCTTTCTAAACAGCATTTCAAAAGACTACTTAAAAATGAGCTCTGCTTATCACATATTCCCACCAGAAAAAGAAGAGAAAAATCTAAGGTGGAAGAGTCAAGTGCAAAATGGCTCACATCTAGATAATGACTCAACATGCTTTTTTATTCTCCTTTAACTTCGATGAAATATCATCAAATAGTTCATCCTGAACTCCTCAACCTTTACGCACGTGACAGTAAGACATTGGAAAAGCCACAAAAGGTTTGAATATCTCTCTGCCAATTCTAATCAATGAAAACGATTATGTCAAAAAGCAGAACGGTGAGTACTCCGATGAAACTGATACCAGTATCTATGGATACTTGACTCTCCAGTTGGCATGTACATGTGCGTATACTGAAAGAATTGATGCACCTGCCTAGATATACCAGAGCCTCAGCTGGAGTTAATTAGCGCAGCTCCATTGAAGTCAATGGAGCTGTACTGATTGGCACCTGCTGATATGTGACCTATTGAAAAGATCTCCATGAAGGGAAAACAATGAAAAATGACTGGCTGCTTCACACTTAGACAAGACTGAAGCCATTTGTATGAAATCTTTCCTGCTATGAATCAGAAAGGTCACTGAGGGCTAGCAGCCTATAGAAAAAGAAGTTCAAATTATGGAGAAAGTGACTAAAGAAGATTGATTATGAACCAGTTGTCTAATAAAATTTGGCATTCTAAATCAGATGACTTCAATCCCCCCACAACCGTCCCCGCCAAAAAACTCAAAAGCCACATTTTCATTATCTAATCAGTTTAACTATTGATTCAGTAGCACTGTATTTAGTGAATTATCAATTGTCAATTATCAATTATCAATTGTCTGTGAAATCTATGAAAATATGATAGATTCTCTCCGTGCATCATTAAATAGATTCTTCACAGCTATTTTTTAAAAACTTTTTTGACAAGCTCTGCTGAAATGATTGAGAATCAGGGATTATCCAAGAGAATACACTAGTAGACAATGGTAGTGCTTTCTGTTATATGTGGCCTCTAGTTGAGGTTAAACAGAAAGGGACTGACCTCACAACTGTCCAGAATCACAGTTGGAATGCATAGGGTCCCTTTATCAATACAGAGTACCTACTGGTCACTATATGGACCAGTATAATGCTGATACTGGTAAGATATCTGTCTTAGTGAAAAATAGCTTATAACATTTTTGAAAGTTTAATGCTGAATGACCAGAGAATTTGAAGACAGGGTAGATATAAAAAAAATTCATTCTGCTTCCTCAGCATGATATATTCATAGACAGAAATAACTGCCAAGGAAATGAACCCACAATTACAAAGGATAAAAAAGAAACAAAGCCTTTAATAAAAGGCCTTTTTATTTACTTGTATACCATACTTTTCCCCACAGAACCAGCCCTCCAAAATGGGGGTGCATGTTTTAAGAGAGAAAGCTGATTTTTTTTTTTTTGCTGGAATAGAAGCAAACAGACAAGTGTATTCTACCGGCTGCCAAAATAGAAGTCACTTTCCTCTGGCTCAGCAAGCAGAAGTGGTGTGCCCCCATCTTAACTCTCTCATAGCTACTGAGGAATTTGCAGTAGCTATTGGGTGGGCCCTCTAGCTTGTGCCTCAAGCAGCAACCGAGCTGATTCAGGGTAAGCAAGCTGCTACATGCAGTCTGTCATTTCTTGATGAGGCTTGTGGTGTGGAAACAACAGTTTTTACTATTTACTTGAATTTATATAAGAGATATATGCAGTAAGGAAGTAATAATCTTGCTACTCTCCTTGCAAGGATCTGGGGCCCAGTCCTGTTGCTGTCATGCCACACCAAGATATTCCTGCTACACCATCCAGACTATCTCTTGGACAGTCTTTGTTTCTAGGAAGGCTAACTCTATGGCTAAGTACAGATATTCAAAAAGCCTGAGGCTGAATATATTCAGTCTTTGCAGGTTAGTGTAAGCTGCACAGATTGAATTGAGAAACAAATGGACGCACATTCACTTTTGATTCAGGAAATACAGTCACATGCCTACAGTGGCTCAGGCCAGAAGCCAGGGGGCACTACAGCATGGCTATCTCGCATGTAGCCAGCATGGGCTGTGTGTTCACTTCCTCTTCCTCTTCCTGCTGCTCCCTAGGTCTCTGGGATTTGCAGTCCACAATCACAGCAGCAGGACTCTGCAGGGTCACTACTTCTTCCTGCTGCCAGAGGCCTCTGGGATTTGTAGTCCACAGTCACAGCCAGCAGTAATTTCCAGAAACTTTAGCAGGGCAGGTCATCGCTGTACTTATGGGAAGTGGGGTTTAGCTAGGGGAAGGGGGTTTAACCCCCCTCTCTGGCCCTAGCCCCCAGCTGGGGGTTGCTTTCGGGGTGGGGGTGCCAGTCCCTGCCTCCCCTCTACCCCCAACCCTTTTCTGCTGGAGCAGACAGCACAGCGCAGCCCTAGGTTGGAAAGCATGCTGGGATGCTAGGAGACTCTGATTTAACTTAAACCAGGAAGGGATCTGGGACAAGTTTAATTAAACTGGTTTGACCCAAATCAGTTAAGTCTGATACTACATTCAACCAGGTTTATCTTAAACCTGTTTCAAGCATTTTGAAACTGGTTTATGTGCACTGAACTTCTGTTCTGTTACAGGGTTAAGCCAGTTCCTGATGACTTAAACCAGTTTACATGTAACTTCTGTCCCTAGCTTATGCCATATAGTAGGTCATGGCTCTGAAAAAAATCTTTCTTTTTACATTCTGCTTTCCAAAAGCAAAATACATGTTTTATCTGGTGCCAGGTGGTATGAAGAAAATACAGTGTATGTGTATTCCATTTAATTAAAGGAGAAAGTTTTAAACCTGATGTATCCTTGGCAACTTGATTTTGTTTTAGACACCTGCATTATTTCCGGGCAGACAACATGGATTTAAGATAAAGGTGTATATTAACATGAAAAAATACACAAGATTACAGGGTTGATCTAACTGTAATTAGCCCAACCATTACAAATTTAAGAATCTCTAAATTAGGGTCACACACAAAAGTAATTGAATATCTTTTGGTGAGAAATAGACGGTAAAGTCACCGCGTTAAACCATCTGAACTCTGCCCTGTATTTTTTATACAAAACAAAGAGGCTGAACCCTGTAATAAGTGCAGTCTGATACAACTGTTAACTATGAATCCATTACCAGTACAACCATAATGAGGTGTTGTTATCATTGGGACACTCCGTGCCAAAGTATTTATGGAGCTTTACATTTATTTAAAGATAAGAGATATCAAATATAAAACTCTGTAAGGCTTACTAACAAAAAATATACTTATAAACAGATACACCAGAACTAGGGATCATCATTCCCAGATAAAGAGAAAAAAGATGGTTCAAGAATAATTTATCATAATTGTTCTCATTATTGAAAAATGTTCATTTCTTAAGTATTTTGGGCTGGTCGTTGACCACTTAGCCATGCATGGTAAATGAGGAGAAGCACATTTACAGTCTTGATATTTTAAAAATCTAATGAGCCAAGGCACTAGCAAACCATTTGTTATACCCTCAACAGTTGCCAATATTTTGATAACAGGCTCCAACAAAAATGGTTGTTCTATGCTCTTGACTCATTTCAGCTTGTGGCTCCTCACAGTCCTACTTCCCATTTCAAACCCTGTCACCAGCTTCATGTCACAGCAGCATCTAGGCATCTAGCATATTCATTAAACTAACTCACTTATTTCTGTCACTGAATAGATCACTTGCCTCGTCCCTTCTTCCTACAGTTTGCACAGGTATTGCAAAAGTAAAGGTTTCTCTTGGTCTTTTAATTTACACAGAGTTATTTTTACTGTGTGTGCATGTATGTGTGTCTTTATATATATAGCTAACACTTTCACGTGTATGATATGACAAGTATAAGCAAAATGTAAAATGCTTATATTTCTGCTCAAGGCCGACAGAAATCAGTGGGTGCATCTACATGAACAATTAGCTTGATGCAATAAACTCTGGAGCAATTTGCACCAGAAAACATGGCTCCTGGGCACAGTGTTTACACATGTGCCTGTGACTGCAGCGGTTAGAGCGGGGGCACAGCAGCCCTGGGCTGGCAGCAGGCTTAGTGGGTCATTTCTAGTCTCTGGGTGGCAGTGGAGGGTGGTAGAAGGGCTGGCTGGGGCATGAGAGTGCTGAAACTAGAGCCGTGTGGCTGACTCTGCAAGGCTGCTGCCAGCCCCAGACTGCTACGCCCCAGCTCAAACTGCTGCAGCCCTGGGCTGGCAGTAGGCTCTGGGGGTCAGCCATGTGGCTCTGCAATATCAGCACGCTTGTGCCTCAGCTAGCCCCTGTGTGCCTCAGTTAGCCCCTCTGCTGCCCTGAAACCCAGAGCTGACCCCCTAACCTACTGCCAGCCCAGGACTTCAGCAGTTTGAGCTGGGTCAGAGCCGCCCTGGCCTGGCAGGGGGCAAAGGGGCCAGCTCCATGTGGCGGTGGTGGAGAGGCTGGTAGGGCATGAGGGTCAGGCTCTTGCCTTGCAGGCTCCCTCCCCACATCTGGCTGGGCTGATCAGGTGCAATTTGCACCTATCAGTCACTGTCTACAAGTGTGTTTAATTGCATGTGTTTTGTTTAATTGCATGAGTTTAGTCTGCCGCAGGATAGTACTTGTCCCCAACAGTACTATCCCATGGTGGAGTAAATTAGTTTACTGCACCCTAATTCCAGTGCACATGTAGATGCTTTACTGTGGAGCTATTTAGTCAGCTCCACAGTAAAGTGCATGTGTAGATGTGCCCAGTGAGAGTTAAGTACATGGAGAAATGCTATCCTGTGCTCAGGATAGCATTTACCACATGGTGAAATGCTATCCTGGAACCTCCCAAAACATTTGTGGGCCTTTAAACGGAGTTTAACTGATGTTTCTGCTTTGCATTTATTATTATTTATTACTAGATATTTCAATAGCTCTTAACAAGGCTCTCTTTCAATGAGATGTTTCCAGAATTCTTCACTTGGTCTCTTTCAATCAAACAAAAATCTTGAAAAGCGCTAAATGTCTATTTGCTTGAACATAAAAGATGAAACAAACACTGACTAAAAAATTCAGCTTATGCCAAGAGTGAAAACAATATGGCTTATATTTTCATTCACTGTGTAGGGCTTATAGTCAAGTATTTGCTTAAAGTCATGGAGAGATTGCACCCATTCTGCTTCCATGTTGATGTTGGTCTTGGTAAATTATCCAGCACCGGCTTCTCTGTACATGTATAATGCTATTTCCTGTACTAAACAGTGTCACTTCTTTCCAGTTCTGTAAGGTTTAATGTACACAAACACAGTGAAATGTTAACCTCTCCTATCCTCGCTTTCTCACTGTGCTGTCTACTACAACTGACACTTTCCCTGAAAATCCTTATTTCTCTGTAATTACATTAACGTGATGATGTGCCAAGGGACTTCATCTGGATTTCATCTTGTAAGAAAAAAACAAAAATCCTGCATTGTTGAAGTACCTTTTTCTTATGAAACCTTCTTCAAAGCCTGAACCTGAGTGTTTCTAGAGATCTGTCAGCTTAGAAGTAACACCTGACACCATCAAACTATTACCATTATCACTTTCAAGGTAATCATTTCTTCTGCCCTCCCCGCTTTCCCTCCCTGCAAGTTTTTAGAAAACAAATCTTGATTTTTTTTAAACCTGTTAGTGATAAGTGTGAGTTGGATTTAGAGAATAATTTTAGTATAGAAGCCAAGGAAGACTTGACCGAGATTGATTCCAGCCAGGTTGAAGATGACACACATCAAACTGTTTCACAGATGCTTATTCACCCATCATATTATATAACATTGACCTTAAGATTGCTGAGAACTAAAAGGAGTAAAAAAGAAAGTTGGCTGCATTTTATCTGGAATGCCAGGTCATTAAGACTATTCTGGCGGGATATAATAGAATGGTTTGATTCAGGCATTCCACCTTAGGCTATGAACTTGTCATCCCATAAGCTGAGTGGAGTCAGTCTGGTTAACTACTTGAGCAATAAATAGTACCTCTCTTCTAGCACCCGATAAAAGCAATGGATAACGTCTGCTTAACTTTTTCTTGTGCTCTTTTTATCTTATGCTGCTCTGAGCTTTGTTAGAGTGTTGCTTGACACTTGCAAGTAATTAACTTTGCTGTGGGATTTGTGGCATTTCAAGATGCCGTGCATTCCATTTTATCACTTCACCTATGAATGAAATGTCATCACCTCTGAGTGAAGCATGGCAGGAGTTTTGCAGCCTACGTTAATGCTAAATAGCATTTAGGATAGGAAGAAAAAGGTGAATTTTGGATACTTCCAGGCAATTTCCCATATGTAGAATGTTATTAATCCAACAGAAATTTTGGCCAATGTATGCCTACCTTATGAGGCCACGTGCTCCCAGCATAAGGCGAAATGTCTGCAGCTGGTATTGTATTGCATACTAGAAAAGAAGTTTTACCATTACAGAAGTGAATTCCCACCACTATTAAAATGTTAACACATTTGTATTCCCTGTATGTCATCTGGAGTTTGATTTCACTCTTCATTCTAAAAATGGTACTTCCAGCATGGAAACCTGCTAAAACCACAATGCACATTATTATTATACCTGCTGTGAAGGAAGAATGCCAAGTACAGACTCATCACCACTACCACTACATGCACTATCAAGATTTTCCCCTTATAACCAATTGAGAAGGCCTGTGTATGCTTATCTTATAAGACCACATGCTCACAGCATAAGGTGAAATGTCTGCAGCTGGTATTCTATAGCATACTAGAAAAAAAGTTTTACTATTACAGCAGTTTAACATTAATTAACAGTACAACAGAAGGTGGTAGGTAAATCTTTAATGGTATTAACGATCATTGTTTTAGTCTGTAAAGTGCTTTTGATTGGTTCGATGAAAGGTGCTAAACACAAATCTGACATTCTCATTTTTGGTGTGATATGTGGCTTAGTTATGGCTGTTGCTGCAATCCAACACGTTCCCTTTGTTTCTTTGGCAAAAGAGTATTGTTGTTCCAATTGCTTTTGATAATTTCATAGTTTGGTGGGATTTTTTTTTAGAGGACGTGCCATCAGAAAGTAACAAGTCAAAATTCATGAATATTAAAAGCTTTAACAGACTTCCTGAAGAGTGCTTGTTTTGCTCTTTGCAGCATGCAATATCTTTCAGTGGCCATGAGTGCTGGACCATAAAAGAACATATTGGTGTCGATCAATTTTGTGACACTGAGCTAGCTTAGAGGTTTTCTCCACATGTCACAAAAAAAGAACATGAAACCAAGAAGTAGGTACTGCAACAGCTGGAGGCAGATGCAGCAGACGAAGCAGGCAACAAGGTTAGCAAAGAACAAGAGTAGCTTGGAGACACTATAGAATTGCTGTCTTGTGTCATCCTGCCTCAGGAGTGAACTGTGGCACTGACGGGAGATAAAAAAAAGAGGTTTATTAACTTAGACACCCTAGTAGAATATTATGCTATGATGATGCCAATAGTATGGATTTGACTAAAGATTTTCACTCTTCAGGTAGCTAAGCTAGTGCGTGCTGCAGGCAGAGAACAGGAGTGACTGAGGTCCCACAGATGCCTGAGGCCCCTCTAATGTCAGAGAATTGATTAGGGAATGCAGGGCTAAACAGAGCAGGTGAACCATGCCATGTGCTACAGAAGAAGGCAAAAATCCCTACTAAAGTATCTGACCTGAAGAAAATTCCTTCCTAACCCCAAATGCAGGGATCAGTGGGTGTGTCTACACATGCTATTAATGCGACGCAATAAACTCCAGACCAGCTCATTCCAGGGTTTATTGCTCTTGAGTGCAGCATTTACACGTGCACCTGGGACCACAGCATGTTGAACCAGGGTGGCAAAGCCCCCACTGGCAGGGGGCCTGGGGGATCAGCCTGCCAGCCTGGAGCTGGCCTGCCCTGGCTCAGCATGTGGCATAGGGGCTGGCTAGGGCATGAGGGTGCTATAGTGCAGGCCTAGCTGGCAGGCAGCCCCTGCACTGTGCACCCTCATGCCCCAACCATCTATGTGTGTGTTGGGGCAGAGTAAATAACTCTGCCCTAGGATGCTACTTGTGTTGGGCAGTACTAACTTAGGTGGAGTTAATTAGTTTACTGAGGCTTAATAGCGCTGCACATATAAATGGTGATGCTTTACTGCGGAGCTAACTAGTCAGCTCCGCAGTAAAGCATCTTGTGTAGATGTGCCCCATTTGAACTTGGGTGCTACTATGACTTTCTCAGAAAGACTAACAAGAGGTAGTTAGCTGTTTTAGTCTGAAGTCAGGCAGGAGGCAAGATAGAGGTGCACCTTATAGACCAACTTAAACAGAGATGCATACACTTTTAGCCACATTTCATCTATGTGTAAGTATAAAAACAAGACTGTCAACTTACTTTTTAACCTTCTCTTCAGAAGCTGAATAAATTGAGCCCTTGGAATAACATGTAGTCAGCTCTATTTTTTGGACCTAGATCATTTTTCTGGCTCTTCTTTGAATTCTCCAATATTTACTCATACTTACGAAGTGTGGACCCTAGATCAGGACGTAGTATTCTAGTGCCGATCTTACCAATGCTGTGGACAGAGGCAAGATCACGTCTCTTCTACTTGATATTTTCCATCTCATACATCCAAGGATCACTTCTGCCCTTTGGCCACAGCATTGTGGTAAGGGCTTATATTGGAGCAGTTAGGACTGTTTTCGGAAACAACATCTGCTGCATAAGTTTCCAGTAGGTCGGATCTCTTTTACACCAGAGAAATTTCTCGCCAGGAAATTGTACCCCGTATGAATATTACATTTCATAACAGATGTGGCCGCTGCAGCACACTGTGGGGCTCTGATACTGTCTTCTTTTTTGGGAGAAGTTGTTTCATTTCATAGGAGTGCCTTAACAATAAATTAAAATGAATTTACCCTTCACATAGTTATCCTTATGGCAAAATAGTCCTTTCTGGCTCTCTTTTTTAAGTTTCTGGGCCTCTAATTTTGGAAATATTCATCATGCAGATTAGATACTCATACGCCTTTAAGTCAGACATTAGAAGATTCAGTAGCCCAGAAAACTCCTGCCTCTCTCAGCAAACAAGATAAGGAAGAGTGATCTCAACAACAACACAAAGACAGAAATAAAAGGAAATGATTATCATTAAAAATATTGCCCTTGGCCTTGAAGAAACCTATAGACATGTCATACTGCATACAGGACTGTAGTTAAGGTGTGGCAGATATATCTTGTGCCTACTTTGAGAAAACCTTCGAAGAATGCTGATGAACTAGCGAGTCATCCAACAACAACGACAACAACAAAAATTAGAAGAACACAATTAAGTTCCCCTGAACAACCTTAACTTTGCCTTAATACAGCCATAACACCTATTTTTGATTTTATGGACTTTTTTATAAGTAATGGTTGAAGTACTGGCCACATGGTTTACACAGGTAAAAAAGGAAGGGAAAAATTGGTTAGCAGAAGAGTTTTAACAGCAATAATTTATTACAGTGGAGACTCCTAAGGAAAAACTAGGAGTTAGACATGGTGACTCCATGATGGAAATATTTGAAGAGCCAATACTGAATAGAGGTGGCCAGACAGTTTCAGTGGAAGATGGTATTAAAAATGTTTCTTAACCAGACTCCCTGTGCCGTGAGGCACTATGATCTCCTTAGTTGGAAAGACGCTACAGTGTGTCAAGGGTATCCAAGGACTGTGGGGGGAAAAGTAATAAACAGTTCAGGATTTGGGGTGGGATGCAATGCCGTTTACTAACCATCATTAGCACATAGATTGAATTATCCGATCGGTCCACAGCAACACCTTGTCAGGATTAGGTACAGGAGAAATAACCAAAGGACAAATGACTTGTGTTGTTATTCATGAGTGAGGTGGAGTTTGGTAGCCTTGTTTGTGGAAGCAAATTTAGAAGGAAGCCAAGTTGTTTGTAAAAATACAATTCAAGCTGACATTTAGCAGAGAAGAATGGTCACAGGAAAGAAGTAAGGGTCAAGAAATAGTTGTTTCCCACTGCAAGCAAGCAGTTCAGCTCACATCTCAAAAGCCACACCACATAAATAGGTGGATAAATGGTACAACTACTACCATAACAGTGAGATCCAACAGCTGTAATGTTTTAATACCGAACTGCTCTTATGCACCAGTAAAAAAAGCTTGTGAGATTGGTACAAACTCCCCGTGAAAAAAACCAGGATTGAAGACTGTAAAAACTATACAAGAAGATTTCAATCCTCTTAACCTTAAGGATTTCCCCCTCTTTGTCTCATTGATATTTCAATGATTCTCATTGATATTTCAATTTCTCAGGATTAGATTCGTGAAACAGAACAACATATTAGACTTTTACCGGCAGCCTTTAGCTAGGGCTGTCCCTTATTGGCCTCCTGAGAATATTTTAAATGCTTTCTGTAACGTAATAAAAGCTACACCTGTTTTAAGTCCTATTTGCACAGGAGGGGGTTTTAAGAGTTTAAGGGTTTTAAGAGTTCAGTTATCAGGACTGCAGATGGTGGGGCAGATTGTAGGAGTAACAGGCTCTCTTTCTGGTCTATAGGCAGCTGGAGACCACAGGTTGCACTGGTACCCAGTTTTCTGAACTAGATTAGGCCCCTCCATATGAGAACAAATCCAAGATTCACATTGTTCGTTTTAATAAACGAACTCAGTGCCGCATCAGCTTTGTCCCATCTATAAATATATTCATGCCATCTGTCTCATGGTCTCAACAGGTAAAAACAGTTGTGTCGTAGGTTACTTACAATCAATTCCCAGTTGTTCTGAACAGCTTGAGTTGTCTCACGTCTTACTCAGTGGCTTGTGGTAAAGACTGATAAGTGATTTTTTTTTTTTTGGAAGATGATCAGTTTAGATTTCGTCTTCTGACATTTCAGAAGCCAAAGAAGTCAGATTTTAACTTGGTAGCTTTGTACTTCTATTTTTCACACAATGTTGATTTACTTTGTGTGGAGAAGTGTGTTTCTTCCCATGTGTCTTTTTTCCTGAGCCTCTGGTGTCCTCTTGAAGTACAAATTAAAAATCAGTTCTTTGCTGGTTTTATATCAGTAAGTATTGTTGCTTTTCATGTCTTGTCAGACAATCATATTCGGTGGTCAGTATCAAATTATAATCACTCTTTGTGGTGTGATGAATCTAAAATGCACAGTTAAAAAGTTCAAATTAAGAAGGTGTCTGAGAGACTGTCCCATGACACCTCAGTCCCATGTCTATTCACAAGTCATCCTAGAGCCTGAGCCTCTACTATCCTGCCCCATGGCAAAATTTACATTATACCTAAATGGCTGCTAAGAATAACTGTTTTAACACCATTTAGTGTCAACTCACTTGAGCAGAGTTAGATTTCCTATCAGCTCTTGTGGCCATGATGAAATCATCAAGATGAATGATGATGTCATTAAGATAGGAAAGCAATCGTTGCTGGAAACTGTAAATCAGGGGCAATCAGCTGAACCCATCACACCAGCAGGATCTAATCTGGAGAGAAGGCAAGTTGTGGTCCCTGGCATGATGCATGACATGTAGGTCTTGGTCCTGTATACTCTGCAGAGCCTATTCCCTCCTTTCCCTTTACATGAAAGGAACCTGAACAAATGCCTCCTTCTAGTCATGGGAGTTTTAAACAGTATACACTGGGGTGAACTTTTTTCCTCTGGATTTTTTCTTGTCAGATTCGAACATCATTTCTTAAAGTTGCTTCAGAGGAGCTTAGCTTCATCACGCGTGAGCCCCTCTCGTCTGCATCTCTAGCCAACGTGCCCATTCGTGAAATGAGCCTATTTCAGAGCAGAGCTCTCGCCCGTCCCTGAGCTCCCTGTGTGCGTGAGTTCAGCAATGTGGACTGTTTCCAGCTGTCACCTGGGGTAGCCAACACAGAGCTGGAAGCAAGGCTTCTTCTGGCCTCTTGTAGTGCTAAGAGCTGGAAATGAAGAGCTGCACAGAAATAAGCTATTTGCAGTGCAGAACAAGGCATCATATTGGGATACAGCTCCTGGGAACACAGCTGCATATTCCTGAGTGCCCTCTACTGTCAATCTGGGCTCATGGTAGAGGTGACATCTTTTATTAGACCAATAAGATTTTTGCAAAAAAAATTTCAATTCAAGAATATTTTTTTGCAAAAATCTTATTGGTCTAATAAAAGATGTCACCTCTACCATGAGCCCAGATTGCTTTTTCCTCTAGACCAATACAGCTACAACTTGGATACTCTACTGTCAATTCATTTACAGGCCTGGGCTCAGAATCAATAAAATACTTACATACCTACAAGTTGAGCCTGCAATACATAAATTTAGGTGCTTGGCTCCCCAGAAAATCCAAAGCATGGACTAAAGTGCCTAGGCTCCTAATGCAATGCATCAGGCATGTTTTTGGCACCACAAACAATCCAGAAGACCAGCATGTTGAGTAGGGAGCCATCTATAGTAGGAAACGTGGAGCACAGGGCCTTTAAGCATGAGGAAGCAGGTAAAGTATTCATGCTAAGCTGGCTTCTAGAAACTTCTCTAGTGGAGGAAAACTTTCCAGAAAAGAAAGGACGCTTTCTGGTGGCCTCACAAGCACTGTGACACACTGCCCCATCTGCTATCTGCCCCGCTTCATGCAGGAGTACACGCCTAGGAAAACGGTGTGCAACTGCCAAGACAGTCAGACCTCTGTATTGCAAAAGACGACTGATTTCTATGTAATGTTTTCAGCAATACAAAACCAGTGTAAAGGTGGAATTTCTTCTATTCTCAGTCTTCCTGTGTAGCCCTGTTTCTGTGACAAGGTGCTAGTTACCTAGAAAATTGTTTTTGCCACCTCAGATGCTTTATCTCTGTTCAGGGTTATGGGAACACTGACCATAAAATAATAATACTTGAAAAAAAATTGCTTCTGGACACTGTCCTAAGTAAAATCAGTCACATTTTTGGACAGCACAAAAGCAACTTTGACCTTTGTATTTTCATCTCTCCTACCAGGTAAACTGAGAATAAATCAGGGCCTTTTATTGTGTTCTGAAAGAAACATCTTGTTACATGGGGCTTTATGGGTCAATGCTATGGTATCTGTGCCAGTGTAAACCTGAGCTATAATATACCTTCTTGGGGAAAAAGAAAGGGCTTTGAAAGCAGTTCAGAGGATATGTAGAATAAACTGTGGATTATTCAGAGATTTGCAATGGTACTTACATATATGAATAGCATCTGCTAATTTTAAAGGGCTACGTAAATCATTTCCAATTTACATATGCAAATACCTGTTTATGTAGACTGGCATCAGTGTAACATTTTTATATATATTTCTGGAGCTTCTTGGTGAATATTGCCCAGTTCAATATAAAAAAAAGGAAGAGAGAGATGACTGGAAGAATTCATTTGGAAGTTTTCTGGTTGGCAATCAGTGCAGGGGTCAGTGGATTTGTGAAGCTGCAAAGTTTATCACGAACCAAATTAAAATGCAAAATAGCAGGAAGTCACACTTCAAAGTCACCACAAAAGTCCAGTGGCTATCAATCTAAATTAATTTCTGCCTTTCTAATCAATCATCTCTTTATGAAATACAAATAAAGCCCTATCAGTGTGACATGTTATTAAGAAAGAAAAGAGATGTGCTCTAAACTTCTGGTGGCAATTTGCATAAATGTCAATCCGGGCAGCAAGGTTAGACCTTTATTCTGAAGAGCATCTGCAACTCCACAGTATGTCAGCCCAAGGACTGGCACCCACAAACCTAGGGGTACTGTGGAGTGGGACAGGAGAAGGTTAATTTGGCACCTTTCTGCATCTTAGAGGGGTTTTGTGGCATAAAAAGGATGTCAACAAATCTTCTAATGATAACAGACTATAGATTGGGAATGATGTCTCTCTTCAGGGTGGAACCCTGTTTTCTTTTCTTATACAAAACTCAGCTGTTTCCAATTAGGGATTTGTGTGAGCAAGACAAGCTGGACTTGACTTTTGATGGTGACATTTGGTATTTCTATGACTGTCGTCCACAGAGGTGCTGAATGAAACTGTGTTTCTGTCCCATCAGGTGCGGTGCAAACACGTAGCAAGTCCCCACCTCGAGACGTCTACCTTGTGAATGTACAAGGAGTTTGGAACAGAAGTGCAAAGAGGAGAAATGACTTCGACTGAAGATCCTGCAGCAGGTCATTGGTGGAGCGCTGGGAAGAAAATCGCAGACCTGAGACGTGGAGGCTTGCCCCATGTGTTATACGACACAGTCCCCACACTGTACCCTCCTGATATGCTTCTTGGACAGTCCGCTCAAAAAGGTCATCTGACCGAACCAAGGTCTCATTCATAGCCTGGTTCTTTCTTATGGTCTCTAATGTGTATTTTACTTTCTTCCCTGCCAGCTTGTTTATCATTTATTCCCCCTTGTGCTGTATCAGAAATGAACAAAGAATTTCTAAAAGGCCATTTCACATCTTTAGGGAGCCGTATTCAGAAGGGTAATGTGTGATCTAAGGCAAGCTGAGGAGCATTATTTTCCTATCACCATCCCACAGCTAACGTGGAATGACAGATTACATATCAGTCATAGCACATTGGGCAAGGGGCCAATCTGCCAGTATTTCTGTCCTTTTTGGCTGTAACCGAAGCATTGTTAGGAGTGAAATAATGGTTTATAAATAGCCCACGCTGTAGTCAGTCTGCCATAAAGGCTGCAAATCAGCCTGGTCTTTATTTAGGCTGTTCAATATAAGATCTCCTCATGCCTGTGTGCTCATATATCCAGACACACACTACATACTTAGCATACAAACAACACATCCCATCTAGGTAGCCCCTTTCATGGCAAGGACAATTACTGCAATAGCTGACTGTCAAGGGAATCTTTTCTGTAAACCCACTCTTTCTCCTTTGAAAGTGTTACAGAAATTACATGCAAGCTCCTTGGAAACATTTTCCTTTATTTTTACAATTGGCAATTCTTCTATCTCTATTCCAGCTGACTTAAAAATTTGTCATTTAAAGTGCAAAACAATGTCCTACTAGGGACAAAAAAATAGTAGTGTGACAAGTGGGTAACTAGTAGAAGAACTGACAACAATCGAGCATAGATCAAAACTTGTTCAAATCAGTCTGGGGAAATAAAATAGGATCGCACTTTTGGAACACCGGGCACAAACATCAGTTTTATTTTCAAAACCCCGGTTTGTGTTACTTTACAATGTCATTCAACTGAAACAATGGACTTTGTCCTGTGATGTGTGAAAAAATGACTTGGCATCCCTCTGGTTTATGTAGCTTTACACTACTGCTCTGCTTCTGATCTTGTTCACTGTTGGTGGCTAATGGTCCCAAATGGCCCAAATTGCTAGATTGCAGAATAGGCCGTCCCCTAGATTACCCTTCTAGATGAATCATAGGCCTGGAGTAGCCTATGATTCATCTATGCTACTCCAGGCTTCCCTTATGTTAGGAAATCCTTCTTGTCTATCCTAGGGTGACTTTGAATAAAACAGATTTAAGAGGAGCTGAGGAACTGGATTTTTTTGTTAAGCCCTTACTTCTATTTGAATAGATCCTGGTTCTGGATTCGCCTATAATCTTTCTGAACCGCCTTCATACTCTCCATCGGACTCCTGCTTGGTAGATATCACCACAGATGGGAAGGAGAACCAGATACTTTGTTTAAGAAGAAAGCTTCAAAGGCATATGGAAAAAAATATAAAAAAAATACAAGACTGAAACAAAAACAAAAACAGAAACAAAATCTCTGTGCCAACAGAAGTTTCCAGTTAGCATTAGGTGTTATTTGTCCTACTTTAGTCTTATGCACGGAGCATCTATCGCTCCTGATATACTGACTAAGGACAAAGCAGACAAGTTACCCAATTGCCAAATGTATAAAATGAAGATTGCTGCTTTATTACATATGTTTTGGACTTGTCTGAAATCAGCACATTGGAGGCATACAATAGAGACTCACTAAAATTCCTAGGCATCCAATTTCTGCCTTTTCTATATAACTTTATAAAATAGCTATAGAAGCAAATAACTGTCTGTTGAATGAATAATTGGAAAAAGGAAAATTACACTACAGTAGGAATCCATATTATCAATATAGATATAAGGGCAGTTCGAGGAACTAAAAAATACTATTCTTCTCAAGTGAGTCAGCTATATAGTTAGAAGGCATCATCCTTCTATCACTTATATTGGTGTAAAAGAGAAATAACCCCTCCATTCAAATACAGAGTTATACTACTTCAATCCTACTGTATGTGAGAGAACAATCAGGCTCAGGTAGGATATTGTAGACTTTGAATTTCTATGGGATGCATTCATTTAATGCAAGTCTGTCTCTGCAATCACAAATTGCCAGGTAGAGTGCATAGAAGTAAATGGGACAACTCCCAGCAGTAAGCATTGCTTCCCCTAGTGTTTCTTATGCTCAAACTGTGCACCTATTCTGGGTAATGCAGTACACTAGGTAGGCACATGAAAAGTGGTGATATGCTCTTTTTGTAAGACAAGAAAGAGATCTGCTATTGCATTAGAGTCTAAATGCCATTCATTTCTCATGTCTGCTACATTCTAAATAAATACAAACAGCTGATCGTAAGCTATCTTCACTTTTCTGCAGTGGAATCATACTGCCAGTTTAAGGCCCAATTATGTACCAAGGAGTAGATTGGGTAGGAAGGAGTAAGCAGTGTTAGGCCTAGCGCACGTGGTACCATATGAAAACTATTGCTGGGCTATGTCTTGGGAACACGATTAATTTTCTACTGGTGATCTTCAAGGCACTTCGAAGTTTGGATCCGCATATTATGGAACCATATACTTAGCTGCTGAAAATTGGGACAGTGAATCAGCCTGAATAGAGATAAGTTGATTTATGCTAGCCAAAGATGTGCCTCACAGTCACTGATGCGGCAGGAAAACCAGGCCCTATAATAATAGTAAACAGTAACCGGTATCTTATTAGCTATGTCCCACTACAGGCTTCTTTGAAACTAAAACAGGGGTTCTCAAACTGTGGGACGTGACTCCCTGGGCAGTTGCGAGCAACTTAAAAGGGGGCCTCAACCTTCCCAGGGTATGCGTGGTGGTGCGGGGAAGTGGCACATGGTGGTGGCATGGAGTGGTGGATGGTGGCGGCGGCTGCTGCCTGTGAGCTCCCCTTCCCCTGCCGCTGCCATCCAGCACTCGGGGTCATGGTATCACAAAGTTTGAGAACCCATGAACTAAAAGAAGGAAACTAATTGCAAATGTTATTGGCACCTGGGATTTCTGTCCTCTCTAACCTACGGCAATTGTGTGTGCATAATGTATATAATATACAGTATTACTACTATAAACCTTTCTTTGTAGGGGGGATAGACTAGGTGTTGCCCCATATTGTCTGTGTTCTCTTCACCACTTAGGCATCTACGGGTGCATCTACACATCACCCTGCATTGCTGTAGTGATGCACTATATCACCGTATGGCACACTACAGCAGCGTAGTGTTCACGTGAGTCTACACATGATTGGCAGCTACTGCACCGTAGTGGCGTGCTCCCCCATTTTAGTGCATTGTGATGGCAAAGTAATGGTGAAATCTAACTGTGGACCGTGTGCATGGCACAGTATGGGTGATTGTAGTGATGTGCTTCAGTGCTTCCAAAATGAAGCCTTCAAAATGTTGTGACAACTGTAAAACAAGGTGAGTATAGACAGACTCCCATGGTTTTGTTCTCACATTTCTCAAAATGAAGCTACACCGTTTCCATGTATTCTAGCTTTTTATATCCAGTAGAGGTGAGAAGGCAGGACCTGCCCCATAAATAGTCACAAGTTATAAAGCCTTAACTTTACTTTTATTATCAAACACTATATTACCATATTTACTAACATACCACGTGTACCTTTCCCTCAAGTATCAATCCTCCAAAATTGGGGTGCATATTTTAAGGGGGAAGCTGATTTTTCTCGACTGGAATAGAAGTAGGGAACAAGCAGACACTGTGCTCTACCAGATGCCAAGATGCATGCTCCTTTTCTCTGGCCCCCGTGAGCAGAAGAGATGGTCCTCTGTTAACTCTCTCATAGCCGCTAAGGAAGGTGCAGTACCTATTCCCTGGGCACTGCAGCTTGTGCCTGAAGGAGCCATTGAGCTGGCTCAGGCTAAGGGAACTGCTACTGTCTGTAGTATCTTGATGAAGCTCATGGTGTGGGCTGTACACTTATTTACAGGAACTTATATAAAGAACTATTTACAGTAAAGAAGTAACTGTCTTGCTACTACCCCTGCAGAGGTCTGGGACCTGGGCTTGTTGATATCCTACCGAAAGCGTGCGCATGTTCGGTGCACAGTCTCAGGACTGGGAAAGCCCAGCTGCTTCTGCCCCAGGGCTGCACTTTTTCTACCCATCCTGACCAGGTTATTTTTATCCTTTTGAGAGCCCTACCCCAGACTACCCTCCCTCCCTCCCCCAGGGACCTACCAACCTGTGAGTTCACCAGCTGCACCCCCCCCCCACCATATTCCTGCCAATGCCCCCTTAGACCTTCAACATCCCCTCCTCCACACCCACTACCCCCCTCAGTCCTGCACACCCCTTACCCCAACCTGATTTGCTTAGATTGAATGTCTGCATAAGGACCTGATTTACGATCATGTGGCTTAAACTGATCATAGATCAGGTCCTGGGGATATCTGTATGTGCCCCCAGATAGTCTCCTGGACAGCCACACTCCCTGGACAATCTGTGTACTAGAAGGACTTACTCTATGTCACTGGGTCACCCATAACTCTAGAAATGTCTTTTTATGAATCAAAAGCAGCTCTAGGCCATGACTACATTCTGCCTTCCAAAAACAAGGTGTGTGTCTTATTTGGGACTGCATGTTATGCAAGAAATTATAGTATCAAAGACTGTGAAATACCCCCCATATTAATACTCTCTGAGTGAAGCTTTCTCTTGCAGGAGGTGCGAAGGGTGATAAAGAAACGAAAACTGAAGGTGTGTCATTCATTTCCTTAGCATATCAGAATAACACAATGGTAAACAAATGCTAACATTACTCATCTACCTTCTGCTTGTAAATGCCTACGGTCTGTACTTTTCTAAAGACAGTGGTTTCAATAGTTTATTTATTTACTGTAAAATCTGGTTAGTTCAAGAAAAAAAAAAGATTACTCGAAGAGATCAAATCCAGAGGTCCATGCTTTAAAAACTGCGTTAAATCCAAGAGGAGCTTACCTGAATAAAAGAGCTCAGGCACTGGCCCTGTATAAGGCACATAAATTACTTTGGGAACAGAAAGACGTAACAAAAAAAGACTCTATAATGCATGCAGTCTTCTGACAGTTTTTGCAAACATCAAGGAATATGACACCTAGGCTTAATATGTTTCTGCTCTGATTATGAATCCGCAGCTGCACAGAGTCCATCTTTGCATATGCCTGCTTAACCATTTTTCCAAACTGAGCTGTCTGGTATTTCTCTGTGTGGATGAAGAACTTGTTAAAAATGAAATATAGAATAATGGGCACTTATAATTTAAATGAATTACTGCATGCGAAGTAATTTCTTTAAACTATCTGCCAAGTAAATCACCATCGTGATACATATGGAATTTAAAAATTTGAATATATAGTATTTAAATCCTGTTGCAATTAATTCACATTCAGTTTAGTGTAATAAATTGTCTTCGGGCAAAATCCCAGACTCCTATGCAGAGAACTTCCAGAGTCAGGAGAAGTTATGCCTGTAGCAAGGGTATAGTTTAAAAAGGTCTTATTCTAATGCATTCTGCTCTCTGACAAGCTAACCCAATGTTTGCTTTTGTTAAATTGCAAAGAAGAGCATCCACATAAGGCACAGTGGGGAAAAATGTTATCTTCCTCATTATCAAGAAGCCTTTCATTATGTATGCGGCAAAAAGCCGAATACATCGAGATACCTGGTTATCCTAACAAGCCAAGATGGCAGTCGGCGTATACTCCATTGGGGTATATGCAGAACTGCGGGGTATTTGCCTAGTTCTGCTCCAACTGGAATTAGGTCAGCGTTGAGCAATTCTGAAGATTCGGCTTTGGGAATCTGGCACAAGTAGAGCGTCCCAGTTTGAATCAGAAAATGAAGTTCCTTCTCTGTTGTAACAAGTCAAGATGCTAATTTAAAAAATTGTCCTTCTTCAAGAGAGATGACTGGCTTCTCAGGATTAAGAATCCTTTGATCTTTTCTGGATAAAAACACTAGAGTAAACCAAAGAAAGTGAGGAAGAATAAAACTAGTTTTGTTTATTTCCGAACTGAACTGCACGTCTCTCTGCGCTACCGGTAACATTCAGACATATTTCACATAAAATGGACTTCACTAAAAGCACTTGCAGGATATAAAACTCCATGGATAGGTTTCGTGTGGTTCGTGGTTTAAATCAGGTATTATAGTCGGTTGTATCCTTGGGCTTGGTTCACATTGTTTATCACTTGTGGATCTGAATGCTGTTTGGGATTGCATTAAGTGACATGACTGACATCTGTGTCACATGTTTGCAGACACTAGATTTGAACAACAATAGGGAAACTTTCCCTAAAACGGTATGGCCCTTTATCACAGCTCCCATAGTGAACTTGAAGTTTAGCCTTGCTTTAGAAATCCTAGGTCTAACATGAACAGAAGCTATGCAATGAAGCTGGAGCACAGCAGATTTCACAATCAGTCTCACTATGTAAAGAGAAATATGGATCAGCAGAAGTTCATGGTAAGAATCCCATGAACTTCAATAAGCTTTGAATCCAGTCCTTAGACTTTCTGATTCACCTCAGGCATGATCCTGAACTGTGTATACTAAAGTGAAACAAGACAAACCTTGCTGAAATAAATGGAGATATGCTGGTCTATACCTCGAATCAGAACTGAGCTCATAGGAATTACAATGTTGTAAATGCTAGTGCAAGTGAGATAAAAAAAATCAGGCTTCCTCTATTTTCCATCTGGAAAAATATTTGCCTTTTGTTTGTCTTAGTAAATACTTTAATGGAAGAAAAGTGCTTTACAGGCAAAATTCATATTACCAAAACCAATTGGATTTACAATTTGTTTTTATTACCACTAAAGGAACACTAATTCAAGCTTCGGATGCAATATAATGCTATGAAACAACAATAATCTTCTTTTTATAGCTTTAAACATGTGGAAAAGCTAAGCCTTTCTGCTACTATATAGTGCCCAAAAGTCATTATAACTTGGTAAATGTAGCTGACAGTCATAATTTGTCTTTTCGTTGATGGCCTCATGTTTCCATCTAACACAAAGTATTTTTGTTCAATACCATTTGATGTTCTGTTCTCTAAGTTAAGCAAGACACCTACATTTTCAAAGTATGATTTCAGCCAGATAACCCTTCTTGATTTCAACTAATGCCCAATCCCCTACCCCAAGGCTGGAACCCCCAATGAAAATATAATGGTGAAAGTCAAAGCAATGGGGAGAGTTGATCCATACCCTGGGAATACCTAGCTGCCAAAGTTCAAGATTTTGTCATCAGTCAGGCAAAATAGGATTGTATAGGGGTGGACCCAGCGTGGGGAAGGGCGTGCAGTCACACCCCACTTCCACTGTGTAACACATGCACGATGAGGAAGCGGAGAAAGGCTGGAAATCAGGAATAGGATATTGTGAGATTGCGACCGGCAAATTTCTTGCACTGAAAGCAGAAGCAGGTTCCAAAACAGACTGCAGAGAGAGGTAGCTGCTTTAGCCCCTGAAGTTGAGCAGGCAGCTGATCTATTGACTGCAACCTCCCCAAGCTGCTCATGGATCTAAAATACTACTTGAGGCTTTTGGGTTGTGATTGAAGGCTCTGCTAAAGCAACACAAAAGTACCCTAGCCTTGGTATTTGTTTATTTGACTCTGTTTTGATTTGGCTTGTTTAATTTTGTTGTTTTTTTTTTTTTTTTTACCGAGAAGTTCATATTTATATAGGGTTTCTCCATTAAACCACACTGGAGGGTGCATTTCAGAGAAGGGGAAGAGACAGGGGGTGCATCTACATGTGCACTTTATTGTGGAGTTACCTGCCAGCTAGCCTCATACCGTAGCACACCTGTGCCCCAGCCAGCCCCTCTGCAGCATGTTGAGCTGGCGTGGAATAGCCCCAGGGCCCCTGCCAACCAGGACTGTTCTGACCCAGCTCAATGTGCTGCGGTCCCAGGAGCACATGTAAATGCTGTGCCCAGGAGCACTAAACTCAGGTGCAAACTGCACCGGAGTTTATTGCTGTGTGTTAATTGCATGTGTAGATGCATCCAAGGAAGACCAGCTCATGCAACTTGGGTTATTTTAACATGACTCTTCAGGGTAACCCTAAAAACCAGTGTAGACAGACCCATACTCCCCGTTGATAAAATTCACTCACTGATGAGTTGCCTGATGTAATTCCTGCCTTTATATAGACTTGTGTTTCCTATCATCCAGCATCAGGGTGCTAGTAAGTTAATATTAACAAGCGTGGGAAGGATGCATTGGACGATAAAAGAAGAAAACAGCAGAAAACCCTTACAAGGAAGCTAAACTTTATACAAAGAAAGCACTGACAATATTTTATATGTGTTTACATGTATATTCAGGCTGTAAACATGATATAGGGATTGTCAGAAGAAAGCAGAAAGTGTATGGGCAGTGTGCTATTGCTTCATTTTAAAGTGTGTGCTTGGGGTAAGTAGCTTGGAGAAAATAAGAGACTGTCGCTGTTGAGAAATGGTTGGCTTTGTTCACAGCTGTGTAATTTCCAACCTGATAGATTGTCTACACATAGACACAACAAAAATGTATTGTCCTCAAAACCTCAACTTTTTGTTTTTTCCCTTAAGAATTATTTACTTTTTTTTCCCAGTTGAAAACGAACATATTCCATCAGTGTAGAAACCCCAGTGCAACTGCAATTTCCCACAGCTAAAGCAGAGACTCCATAAAGTCATTTATGCCTATCATTCATATCCAGTAAAATAGTTTCTTCAGTGGTATTAATAAAATTGACACATGGAACATTTCCTCAAGTGGCCAAGTGGGATATTTGGAATAAAGCCTTTGTCTAATTTATTCTTCTATTATATTTTATCCTTTTAAATCAAAATAAAATTAACAAACCTGTTATGCCACTCTACGGTAGTTATATAAACAGGTCACAGACTCAAAAAAGTTCTTGGGCATTAATAAATGATATACAAATGAAAAAGTATTGTTCTTTTAAGATGAACACCATTATTCTTGGGGACATTCTGTACTACTGCAAATGCTTGAAGTTTGGTTTGATCATAGGTATGAGATAGAGGACTGAAATCAGGGCCAAACAGAAACAACTTCATCTGGCAAATATTGTATTGGGCCTGGAAATGGCATGAAGTTCAGAAAATGGCATGAGAGCATTAATAGAACCAGCAAAGAAGGACTGGAAAAAATTAAAAAGTATGTATGGGTGTAAAAACACCCAAACAAAATAAATATATATATCTATATATCTATGCATGTGTGTGTATGTATCAGTTAATTTGATAAATATACACTGTGGATGCATCTACACGAGACACTTTACTGTGGAGCTGACTAATTAGCTCTGACTAATTACCCACTCTAATTAGTAAAGTGTCACCATCTACATGTGCGCCTGTATTAGGGTGAAGTAAACTAATTAATTCAGCTGTAGTATGGTACTGTCTGGGACAAGTACTATCCTATAGCAGAGTAGTTACATGCAGCAAAATGCACGTGTAGACGGTGATGGGGCTGGCTGGGGTACAGTGGCTCCCTGCTAGCTAGCCTCCCACTGTGACACTCTTGTGCCCCAGCCAGCTCCTCCCCAGTACATTATGCTGGGGCAGAGCAGGTCCAGACTGCTAGGCTGACCCCCCTGGGTCCCCTGCCAGCTGAGGCTGTGCAAGTCCTGGGCGTATGTATAAATGCTGTGCCTGGGAGCAATAAACTCTGGCATAAAATGTGCCAGAGTTTGTGTCATATTAATATCACATATAGACACGCAGTGTGTGTGTGTGTGTGTGTGTGTGTGTAAAGCACTGAATTTTTCTTAAATATCAAATAAAAAAAATCCAGCCCTCCAGAACCTCTGAATGACATTTAGTACCAAAAGCAAGTGGTAGTTGGCACAAAACCGAGGGTTTCAGGTACAGAAAGTGAACCTGAAGTAATCCCATAATACTGACAGGCAGGTCCTGTTCCCAGTTATTAGGCATCTTTGAATAATTCCAATGAATTGACTGAGATCTCAGTTATGCCAACCTAAACCCAGGGAGTGGACCCGATTCTAGAACCTCACCCACCCCCAAAGTAGAACAAAAGAAAATGTTTTGAACCGAATACACCATATATATGCTGGTATAGATAGAAACAGAATATGGCCTACTAAACATTATATAAGAAACAGCACTCTACTTTATTACAGTCTAATATTGCTGGAATTTGCTTCCCCAATATGTGGGGTCTTGCTGGTCAATTTCCTTTGCAGGAGAAAATATCTAGACACGTAATGGGGGCATTTTCATATTTCCTTGTTTGTTTTACACTATCTACACCAGCCCTGGAACAGGGGTGGGCACAAATGGCTCTCAGGCAAACTCAGTCTTTCAGACTCCTTAGTCTTAATGCCTGTGTCAGGATCCCAGGTAGCAATTCTGCCTCAAGAATTGACTTTAACTTGAGAAAGTATGGCAGAGAACAAGCACCTTTGCTGCTTTTTATTTTTCTCCCTGAAGTCATTCAGAAAGCAAAGAACAATGTAGCATTTATTTTTGAACTGCACCTGGAAGGCATTTAAATTAGGTCTGTGCAAAGCTTTGGTCCCTGATTCGATTCGGTAAGATTCGGCCTGATTTGGTGGCTGAATCTCCAAATCTGAATCAAATCAGAGGACCCTTTAATCTCTCCAAATCAAATCAGAATCCTTCAAATACATTCAGAGAGATTTGGAAAGTTTCAGAGATTCGGACATAGACACAGCTTTAAATGTTTTTCTACATATCTTTAGGTAGCAGGAGCTAATGAATGCTGTGATGTTGGGGTGCATGGAGTGTCTCACAGGAGCACGGGGGTGCCCTCCAGCGCACTCCCCGGCAAACCCAGAAGTGGACTGGAAATACTTCTGGTCCACTTCCGGGTTCACCGCTGAGCATGTGGAGGCCCCCCCGCACTCCTGTGGGACGCTCCATGTGTCCCAGCATCACAGCGATGATGAGCCATGCCTGGTACCTCAAGGTATATAGAAAAAACTTTTAAAGCCGTGTCTGTGTCTGAATTGCTGATTCTCTGAATCAGCATCAGATCTCAGATTCAGATTTGGCCTAATCGAATCAGGGACAGTGATCCGAATCAATGAATCGAAACACTGTCCCTGATTTGGGCCGAATCCAAATCCGAATTGAATAGGGCCCGCTTCGCACATCCCTAATTTAAACCTGCTCCTCATTTTAGTAGGGGTGCTAAAGTAGGAGAACGTAATCTATCCCCCCCTTCTTAGGCTGATGTAAAAGAAGAAAGGAGGGGTTAGGTAAATGCAGGGGGAAGATGAGAAGCCCAAATACTAGAAGACATAGGATGTGTGTGTGTGTGGGCATGCTTAGGTAGAGTAAAGAGATGACACAGGAGAAAAAAGGAACAGGATGTGTCTGGAGACAGGGGGAATATATGCTATGGTTCATATTGTGTTACACACGTATGGTGTTAATGTCACACTGTGCAATTTAGGAGGATGGGGCTTTTCTTAACACTCTTCCACTACAATATTGGACATGAAGTAGGAAAAACGACCACTTCTGTATTTGCATTTAACCTACACATATTGACTACAAATATTGCTAATGAAATAAGAAATGAGAGACATCATCAGCTCTGGAACAATTGTAATTCTGATTAATTGCTCATTCTCTGAAAGGGATAGATTCATTGTATCCTATAGTGATGTTCACCACCATTTTACTTCACTGGGAAGGGAGGTGAATATGTCCAAATATCACCCATTAGAAAATAGGCAATTAATTTCTCTTAGATAGAGCTCTATTAATCTCACTGCTGCAGTAGCAAGTGGTCCAAAGCAATTTGCTTATATGTTGTATCCCTGTTTAATTCTGAAAAAGTGTAACAACAATGTACTAATAAGCCAACTCCTTGAGGTGTGGTTATTATGAAATACACACATTTGTGGGGAAGAGGGAGCCTTTATTCAGTAAAATGCCCCAGGGATATTATTGTCTCATGATAATCACATTCCATGCTGTGTCTATTGCTTATAATTCTCACTTCCTTATTAGAAAGACCATGTTCCATTAGAGCCATTATATTACCAACTAACATATACTGTAACCGAGCCTCATCTCCTGTGCTCAAAGTAATCATTAGGGGAGCTCAACTGTTGGTTGAGATCAGAAATCAATTATTTCAAAACTCAAATTTGGATACTTCTCTAACAGTTCTGTTCTAATTATTATTTTTTAAATGTGTATCTTTTTTTCCCAGAAAGCAGGTCCTAAATGCACTTACCACATTTGTTCTATACAGCAATATATATTCTATAGCAACAGGTATGAAAGCAGATGCTAGAACCAATTGCGGAAGCTAAGAAATATACTGATGAAAAGAAACCGGTTTCTTTATCATCAGGTGCTGGGATAGCAATTAGACAGCTTCCAAAGCTTTCACTGATGATGCATAACGTCCACACCCTTGAATTGCATTCCAGATAAAAAAAATATCCTTGCCCTTAGATCATGATAGTGTCTTGGAATCTGAAAAGGATGGGCTTAGCAGACATAGCCATCTCTAAAGACATAATTCTATGATGGCTGGTTCAGGCAAGTGCTAGTTGAGTTCAAAAGCCTCCAGATGTAATGGATTTTTCTTGCGAGTGATCATTATTTCCCTTTTCTGAGCGCTGTGACTTTGGGATGAACTTTTCATGCAAATGGCCTTGCTGCAACAAAGATGATACACCACCAAAGAATACTCCAGAGTACAGTATTCATGGTATACAAAGGGTTGTGCATTTTTTCTGCCTTCAGGATTTGTAAGGAATATGGGATGCAAACCAGGGGAGCAACATCTCACCCACCCCCAAAGTAAAACAAAACAGATCCCTCCTCTCCTCTGCCTCCCCTGCAATATTGAAGAGTCTGATCCCTCAAGATGCTGAGCATCTTCAACTCGAGTATTTTTCTGGGTTCTGAAGGACTAGGGTAGTGGGATCATGCCCCATGTACTTGATCATTTTGCATGAGAGCAGTGCTGCTAGTACAGAATAGTTGATACACTACAGGTCAGAGATGGCTGCACACGACTCATCCTGGTGTATATAAGGCCATATTTGTTTCTCTTTTCCATTAGTGTAAATTGAGAATAACTCTGATGATATCCATAGAAGTATATAGATGTCAATTAGATTTAGGTGAAATATATGTAAAGGAAATTGAGGATGAAAAATGCTTTGGAAATCAGACTGACTTGCACCAAAGCCCAGGATCTGAACACCTTTGTCTCTAAAAAAGTTTATATCTAAATCAAACTCTTCCCTTTTAACTAGGGTAGACTTTTGTAAATCCATTGACTTCAGTGTAGTTATTTCTGACACTGCTGTTTAGGCACACACTACAGTGCCACACTACTCAAAATGGCAGCTGTACCAAGAAACACGTTACTATATAAATTGGGGGTAAGTCTATTGAAGTCATAGAATTACAAGTGTAAATGAGATAGAGCTTGTCAACATTATGAAGCTACTGCCACTATAGCTGTATTGTCATAATCATGTGAATGGTCTCCAACCTTTTTATGGTGAAGATCACTTTTTGGCACCCGAGGCTCTACTGAGCCCCACCACGCTGTTCTATCCCGCCTCCTGGACAAGCTGCCTGGGCTCTGACCCCCCTCACCCAGCCCAGTCTGGGTGGCAGGGGCTGTGACTCAGCCCAGCCACGTGCATCCTGCTGCTCCTGATTGTGGAATCTCTGACAGACTGAGATCTGGCTAGGGACAGACATTCAAAAAGCCTGAGTTGATTCAATCTTTGCAGGTTAGTCTAACGTGGCTAGGCTAAATCAGTGTTGTAACCCGGCAGACGTCCCAGAAATGCAGTCACATGCCTGCAGTAGCTCAGGCTAGAAGCCAGGGAGCATTAGAATAGCCCTCCCTTCCCC
This sequence comes from Alligator sinensis, assembly GCF_000455745.1. Classification (NCBI taxonomy): domain Eukaryota; kingdom Metazoa; phylum Chordata; order Crocodylia; family Alligatoridae; genus Alligator; species Alligator sinensis. The sequence continues at coordinate 4,489,931 of NW_005841856.1, read as the reverse complement.
TCCAGAGGGCTTTGCCGAGGGGAGTATGGCCAGGCAGTGGTAGGACACTGTGATTAGGGAGGGATTCCCACCTTGATAAAAGAGCATTTATCATCTCTCTTATCAGCATTAACACCCCATTAGAAAACAAAGCCTTTCTCGTTACAAGCTCTTCTTAAACAGCTTTGTTCCAAAGGAAGGAATGCAGGGACATTACCATCTGACCTGTTGATTACCTCCAAAAAGCCCTAAGGGGACACTGTCCTATCTGCCTTACATAGGATTAGCTAGCATACCACATGCTGGCTACAGTCTGTGCTGTGGGAGAGAGGAAGAAGGGATCTCTGCTTAAGCAGCGATGGTGAGAGGGCAGGGAGAGGGGCATGGGGAAGCCAGCAGACCCTGCTATGCCTGTAAGTCTCTGCTGGAGCTCCAGCCAGGGAGCAGAGGAGAGGAGCCAACTTGGCTATGGAGCAGAGAGCCCCGCCCAGTCCAGAGAGCATGCTGGGATGTTGGGGGTGTTTGGTTTAACTTAAACCAACCAGCCAGGGAGCAGAGGAGAGGAGCCAACTTGGCTATGGAGCAGAGAGCCCCGCCCAGTCCAGAGAGCATGCTGGGATGTTGGGGGTGTTTGGTTTAACTTAAACCAACAAAGGGTCTGGGACAGACAATGCATAAACTACTTTGACCCAAATCAGTTAAGTCTGATACTACATTCAACCAAGGTTATTTCACAACAGTTTCAGCCATTTTCAAACTGGTTTATGTGCACTGAACATCTGTTCTTTTACAGGTTTAAACCAGGTTCTGATCACTTAAACCAGTGTATGTGTAATGTCTGTCCCTAGCCCTAGATATTGGGGCTTGTTAGCACAGCTATACTGATTAGGAGCTGTGATGTTTTAGGTAGCTATCCCTGTAAAACTTTGTAGACCAGACCACATATTCAAGACTAATGTTTGCATGGTAAATTTGGGAGCACTCCTGATGAAAAGTGCTATCCAAAATAGAATCAGCAGGCCTGCTACTATACCCCTTAGTGCAGCTTAACTTTATCTGACACCTCCTATCCTACCAGGGGTAGTGCACTTAATTAGGAGGGATTCTGAAGGATAGTTTTTACATAGCTACCTGAGCTGTAGATGTTATAGCAGGGACAGGGCAGGTTCCTTTCACCTTGTTTTATTGTACATTGTGCAATGAGATAAGCATGATCTGACATAAGATGAACAGAAAGGTAACCTGAGTCTTTAATCAAAGTAATAGCATATTCTACAAATATCCCCAATCAAATTCCCAGCCTACTTACTAAGACAATATCATACAGGGAGAAATAATAGTAATGTGTATCCCTAGAATTGTAGCAACACAAGCATGGCAATGCATAGTTCAGCTCTCAACCTAAGTTATTGTTGTCCAGTTCCCTACCACAACAAGGTGAATTTAAGAACTGGGTAGTAGCTGGGAGCCAGATTTTGTTTCCACCTTCTTCATTGTAAATCAGAAAAAAACCTCCATTGAGCACAGTGAACTTACACCAATGTTCTGAATACAGGCATAGCAACACCGTGCCTGCAGTCTAGAGAACTAATTTTTTTTGGTGGGTAATAATGGGGCTTTTTGTGGTAATAGGTGTATATTGGTATTGGATCTGAACTTGATACATTTTTACTAGCAGGGAAATGAAAGTCTAGCTTCCGTCTGTAATGCATCCACTTGTAATTTTTTAGAAAAGGAACCAGAGAAAAACAGAATTTTAACATGCTGTTTATTATTCATTTCACTTAACTACACTGCAACTGTTTTTGTCTTATTTTAAGAACTGTAATTTCTCATTGACCTTAGAGTTGTGAAAATTAGTTAGAACTAGGTATAGTATGTCAAATGGGAACACCTGTTTAGAAAGATAAACATATTTAAATATCAACCTTTCCCTCTGATTGGCTTGTGTCGATGAAGCTACTGATTAGAAACAAGAATTTCAAACCATGACCTTCCATGATGGTAGCTAAAGTATGGTGAACATATGCTTAAACTTTGTCATCATCAAACCACCTCATTAAATTAAAAGGGCGGTTTCAAGAGCTCCCCTTCAGTATATTTTCTTTTTGCAACTTGTTATAGCTTGTTGTGTTCCTAAGAAACTTGAAAACAAAGTTTCTGGAATAGATCCATCATTGGTGTAAGCCATACAGTGCTATTTTAGTGAATATCTAAAATGACAAGAACTAATAAAGTTGAATGCATCCTCATATTAGTCATTAGGGAGAACTCCAATGTTCATGGGTGCCCTGACTGAGGAGTGTTGTTTTGGGCCCACGAAATAACAATAAGCTCTCCAGTGAAGCAGGTTAAATATTATTAATAATAGAGAATGCCCATTTGTGTAACATGCTGATAGAGGAATCAACAATTTAGTTGAACATTTACAAGTGTAACATTATTTGACTCCAGATGTTTCTAATAAACCCTCCTTTTGAACTAAAGTTCTAACTCCGAAGAAAAGCATATGCATGATTTGCTTCACATGAGGAAACTACATGTACTGGATTTAGATTTTGCAGCTGTAATCTTGTCACAGCAGATTATCAAATGATTAGAGCAATAAAAAATGAATTGGGGTTTAAACTTTTATGAAAAAGCAGTTATATTGTGGGATCAGACTTTTTAATAGACTGCAGGCATTAAACAGACCTTGTATTAGGCTTTGAAATTAATGGGTCACTGTATAACATTCCAGTCTTCATAGCTTGATAAGATTAATGCTTGCTTATATAGCAAATTCAATGGCTCATTTAATTTCATATGAATGTTTTAAGTTAAATTGCTTTTGGATTAAGTCTAAACTCATTATTCATTTTAATGTCTGAAAGAACTTTCATTTTTCTTTCATTTTATTTAATCAAGTGCATCATCATTAAGTAAAGGCTATGAACTTGGATAGCTACAAAATAAAGGAAGTTTATTAATTTAGATAAAAAAGATCTATTTATTAAACTTTAATGCTACAACCATTTTAAATTCAACACGATTTCTGGAAAAAAATTGCAATCGGGCGCCATTTTGTTTTCTTGAAATGATAAAACTCTATGGAAGTCTTCGGCAATTCTTGTGTGTAGCCAGTTGGGAATTCAGAATGCACATCTTCATGTTAAGTATGCTTTTATATTCACCTTTTTGTTCAATGTATAAAAAGGACCAAGTCTTCGTCTTCTGAAGTAAATAGAGCTTTTACTTGGATTAAGTTTTCAACAGGTGTAACCCAGTCTAACTCAATTGATATCGCTGCAGCTCCCTGTTTGCACCAGGTGAGAAACTGATCCTAAATTCCCTACAGATGCATTGGAAGGGGAATTGACAGTTGACTTTCCAGGTTGTAACAGAGGCAATATTTTAGTTAAAAAATATGAAAAAAAAATTAAATATATAGAAAAACTTTCAAAGAAATTCAAGAAGGCCCATTAACTTACTTATCAACAGACCATTGATTTTGGTTATCTCTGTTGTTTCATATAAATGAACACTGTTTGCTACCCTAAGCATTCATATTCATCATCGACTTATACAACGTGAGGTAATATAGTAACACCCAGGCTAAATGCCTTTTTAAAAACACACACACACATCTCCCATTTATTATGTAAAACTTAATTCCTCTTCATGAGGAACAATGGCTGCAGAAGTACAAAGCCCCTCTTTGGGATTTACCTGGGACTATCAGAGTTGAAGAGTGTTAGCTAATGAATTATTCAAAATGCATTAATAGCTTAGGAGAGTCCTTCACCTGCTTTACACAACTTCATCTTCCGGAGATAAGGTCTCTCAGCTGAGTCAGTCCCAGGCAACAAGCCATGTTTGTCTTTTCCAATTTACCACAGAGCAAATGGAAAATGTATGTCATCGCATAGTATTAATCATACCAACTAGCTCTTCTACAGGAATTCTTATTAGTACATTTAAAAGTATTTAACAAAGAATCAGTATCATTACCCTCATTTAACTGGAGACATTGAGATGCAGAGAGGCAAAATGTCTTGCCCAGAGTAGTGGAACTGAGACCAAATCTAGTGCTATATCCACTAGGAAATGCCATCATCTTTCTTTTAAAGTGGTATACAGTATTTTCACCAGGTGTAAGTGAAAGGTTAATTATGATTCCTTTTTCCCAGTAATTATATGTGAAAAAAATAAAAAAGATGAAGCCATATTATTTTTTAAAGTTCCTTTTCCTGGATAGTTTGTTACTTGGGAGCTACAGTAGAGTTTGGCTAGCACAGTGCAATCGTTCTATTTATTTACTGATGGTTAACAAGAGGAATCCAGCTTCTCTATACAATTGACTTTCCATGGACTGGCTCATGCTAGCCTTTCATTTTATTTGCATGTTGTCTGATTCTGCGTATCAAGATTTGCACAAGTCTAGAAAGACCTGGAGCATCCTTTTTCAGTGCTGTGATTTACTGCAAATTATAGACTGGTGGCAAGTAAAAATGCTGCACTATAAGTCTGCCTTCTACAGCATTTGTAGAACTGTTAATCATGTGACAATAGAAAAAATTTAAATCAGCTTTGCCCAGTAGCTTGTTGAATGTTCTTTTATGAGAATCTCTGTTCCCAGATAACTTGTAACCTGTCGCTGAATTGGCCCCTTCAGATTATCACTGAGTGTATGAGCATTCAAGAGTATGAGAGAAAATTAGATCCACCACACCACATCTCCAGCAATCATACTTGAGTGATCGGATGATCAGAGTTGTATGAAAATGTGGGCTTTCACTACATCCTCCTCACTGCTTGAAGGGAATGAACCGTGGTTGTCTTGGCACCTCCTCCCACAACTGAAGATGATGGCCAACAGAAGTGAGGTGGCACCAGTTGTGCTATAATTTACTACTCGTTTAGATCAATAGAAAATTACAACTTCCCTAGTGCAAAGAGGACATTTTGTCTCTGAGAAGTCCCTTGTAGACCTATTCCACAGGGAATGCATATCATCCGCATATCATCCTTTTTGCCCAGTGTTGCGTTTCACAGCAGATCTTTGCAGTGGGAGTTAAGTAACAAGGTGCGGGGCAAGCTAGGCGTAAGGGCTGAGTGTAACAATAATGAAAACAGTAATGTACCATGGCATCAAAAGTAAGAGGCTGACATCAGCAGCAATATTGTAGAGATCAAGGCGTAGGGAACATCTCTTTGTACTAATAATACCTCCCTTATTTCTAAAGCAGAGAAGAAATATAACAAGCAAAATACATACAGTATTTCCCCCAGGCCCAACTGTTAGAGATAGTTGATAAACCTTGCAAGGTACTGCTGCAGGATGGTGGACCACTGGAGAACATTGTGTGCTATCAAAAGAAGTGAACATGACAAGAGAAGCAAGAATTCAATTTTGGCTATTATAAAAAAATAAAATCTGCAATGACAGTACACCAAGGAACTGGCTAGAGTGTGCTTTTAAGCACAGCCCTGAGCAAAGTGTTTGTGTGCGCGTGTGTCTGAGACAATCTTTCCCAGGATGGGAGACTGACATGACAACTGTCCAGCACATCTGTTTGTTTTTCCTTTCTCCTAAGGGGTTGCTAGCCTTTACCAGGACTAACATGTATCATCCCTTCTATCTCCTATCCCATCAGCTTATGTTGGAAAATGCTGTTTCAGTAAAGCCGTTTTTTTCCTGAAGTTGTTTCAATTTTGCCAAAAAAAAGTGAAACAAATATGGTTGAAATGTTTCTTTTTGTTTTGTGAAATTTGAATTTGTTAAAAAAAAATTTGATGCGTTAATTGTTATATTGTTTTCATTATTTTGTGATTTCCTATGGTTTGAAAGCAATGTGCTTCCTAGCAAAAATATCATCATGTCCTAGGAAAATGTTTCCATTCTATCTAACACAATGAAAACTGTTGAAAACTGCTAACACTCAACTATATTTAGGTGCCATTAGACTTGAATATTTATATTATTTTCTAGAGCAACATGTCAAAATGTTTTATTATAACACAAGCAGGAGACATTTTGATTTAGCAATTAAGTATTTTGGTCTGTACTCAGTGTACCTGCTCTTAATGATATTAATCAAATCAATTCAAATAGAATATTTTGACTATTCTGCCATATTATGACATTAAGACTAGTCTTCCGTGTCTTATGTAGCACTGTGATTGGCATACCAATAATAATTTTAACTAATGTGAAATTCATAAAAATAGTATAAAAAGGAAAATAAAACAACATTCAAAATTACATGACCATACTGAAATAATGGTTTGAATCTTTTTCCAAAATGAAAGGTTGGAAATAAAATATCTTATAATTTCACATTTGTGGGACATCTAGAAAATATTTTGTTCTGTTTCTATTTGGGACAAAATCAAATTTAAAAAAGTCACTTTTTCCCTGAGAAAACTACTTACGCGCTTGTGAGGTTATACACAGCTTGTATTTTCAGAGTAGAACCGTGTGTTCAACATTTGGGAATTACCATCAGGCGAGCCCTTATTTTCATTATGGATTCTGCTTGTAGCAGGTATGTATTAGCTGTAATGTTTTTCAGGTGGTATGATAGCTTCTCGCATCTTGCAGTATTTTACAACTATCAAAGCAAGGCAATGCAAACAGAACCTTTTTAGTGGTAAACTCCACGAGAGGAATCTATAGAAAAGAGATATTCAGTGATAACTGAACGGGCTAAAGGTACATGACACGATAAGTTTCCAGCTGGTTAGAGTGTCAGATTAAAGTCCAAAGAAGCAATGTAGGAAAGGATTATTGTCACATTCAAATGATGGAGATATTATATGCCTGATTTTGAAAGAAACTATAATTGGTCGTTTTGAAAGTACAGTAAAACAGAACAAAAGCTGCTGCAACTCCAAATCAGTGGAACTATAACCATTTACCTCAGCTGAAAACCTGACCCATGTTATTTTCCGTGCTTCTCTTCCACTTCCCTTTAACAGATGCCCCCACAACTGAAATCTTCTATTTTTAAAAATAAAGCCTTGCTTAAAATATTCTTTTCATGAACTAAATCCAGACTATGTAGTTATTCATATATGGATATTTTCCTATTCATATATCACACATGAAAATAAACTCACTCTCTGTGCAAAGTTTATCCTCTAGTTATTAACTGGTCTCTACCTGCCTCTTTCTTTTGGCAGACAAGCTGATTCTGGAATTACAAGATCTTCCCCTGAGTAGTGGCATGTAAAAACATCAAGTAAGAAATTGCCAGATTGGTGAAGAAGCAGTGCGGACTTCATGATTATCTTCTTCCCTACAGTGCTTTCACTTTTAGGAGCAAATAAGTGCAGCTCCCTCTTGGACTCTAGCAAGATGCATAAAGAATAGTCGCTTTACCTTCCCCACTCCTCTGTGAATTATGGAGCAGTAAGCACATTTTTAAATACAGCTTTTCAGACAGTGAGACACAGCTCTACTCTGCGAAAGACAAATTGAAGCTCATTTATGAAAGTACATCTAAAAATGCCAAGGGAGTAGACTTATCAAAGAGAAGACATCAAGTTGCCACTCATTCTTCGTACATGCACCTGTGATTGAGAAAAATGTTTTCTTTAATATAACTTGATATTTGAAGAGAATATGACAAAATGAAGTCCCTTCCCTTTATCATTTACATTATGCCTTAGGGGTACAAAGTTGATCTAAGACATTTTGATTTATGCTTATTAGTGAAGTTGTACCCACAGATGATCTGAAAGTTCATTCTGATTTCTATAAAATACTCCGTTGTGCAGTTAGGGGAATCTATTAGGTATAATTATAATACAGCTATAAATGTCATAAATCTATGATAGCTCATGATAAATAAGATTTGATATGCCAGGCTTTTTCAAAAGATGAGGGTCACCTTCCCCCACCCCTATCTCCCCCCAAATGCCTGAAAGATTTGCCCTAAACTAGACGGCTTGAAAAATGATGAACATAAAAAGGAAGCTATCACGCCTACAGACAATTTGGCAATGGGAAGTTTATGAACTCCTGTGCTTTTCCATTTGACATTGTACAGTACTAGATCACAAAAGGATGACTGTAATGAGACTACCTTTTGTCTTTATTTCAAATGTATGTATCCTTTGTGGATTGAGATGTAATAGAGATGTGCTGGAAGGGTAAATGTAGGTATATGCTGACATGAGAAATCTAGATGAGCTTAAAGCACATTTGCAAAAGCCAGTGCAGCAGAAAAGCTTTGGATAAGGATTGACATGAAGAAAGAACTGTTGACATGTGGTAGATAATGTATTTCTCACATGCAAGAAGTTCACTCAAAGAAGATAGCTAGGAATATATAAACCACAACTAGCTTTATTTGCGGGAACCTTTAAAGGTCAAGTGTCAAAAAAATATTGAAATGTGCATATTAGTCAAAGACAGTGAGAGGGGATTCATAACCACAAGATCACATATGAACATATCTTCTTGGATATATTAGGTGACTTTTCTTTTCTATTTTTTTTATTACAGCGAGGCAGCTACCTAAAATACCAGAAGAGAGAGGTAAAGATAGACACTTGATAGATTGTTTTGATTTGTTATGGAAGCAAAATCAATACCATAGAGGGAAAACTCTGGGTGGGTAGTGACATCTGTGATGATGATGATGGTGGCCCAACATGGGAACTGACATACTGGATCAGACCTATGATCTAGCTAGTTCATTATCCTGTCACTGACCATTCCAGCACCGCATGCTTCAGGGCAAGGTATAAAAAGTTTCTGAAAGCCCAGAAATTTAAAATTTGCTTAAGCCCTGCAGTGAACATCACTGCTTCTCACAGGTGGGAGGAGCTCCCTGTAAAGTACCACATTGTCCTCCTTCAAAACCTTTCTTAAAACTTTCCATTACAAAACCACTCAATAAAAGGAAGGCTGCTGAAGTGCTGATCATAATAATCTCTCCCCTAAAATATATATTGGCATTAACTGTGGCAACCATGAATATCTTATTAGCCACATAAATATCCGATCTCTATTAAAGTCTTTCTAAGTCTTTGGCTTCAATGAGTATAAATACAATGGTATTGAGAATGTAAGAACAAAGAAATACAAGGAACAGGACTGTACCTAGGAGAGGCAAGACAGTGGGCAGGAACAGAATAAATATGATGGAGGGTTGGTAGGTACAGTAATTACTGAGGAACAGCCAGCCAACAGCATTTGAATGCTCAGCCAGTCAGTGCAGAAGACGACGACATTGCTGTGCACAGGTAAGAAATAGTTGAGAAATTGCATAGAGTCCTGGAGCGTGAGGAGACAACAGCAGAGAGAGGGAGTTCATGGCCATCTGACAGTGAGTGGTCTGAGAAGAACGATTTGTAACGTGTTGGGCATTCTATAAGCCGCCTCCATTGGAGCGGTTTGTCTCATTTGTGGGACATCAGGAAAAAAGTCCCAGTCTTGCAAGTACATATCTCATTTTAATCCTTAGGAGTACATGCAGACTAGAGTTAGGTCAATCAAAGTGCTGAACTGTACACACATTCAGGGAATTCTGATAAGACAAAAATGGGCCCACCAGAGGGTGAAACGCCCAGCTTCAGGAAGCCCAAGTAGAGTAGGCCACCGGGAAATGTGTGGGGTGAGGGTTTCAATGGTGAGTGTGGAGCCCTGCCTGTTGTAAGGCCCTATTGCAGACATACTCCCTTAGCTAGGGGAAAGAAGACAGCACCTCCAGGATGGGGGCAGACAGACTGTTGCAGGGGTAAATACCTTGGGGTAGGGAAGAAGCTGCAGAACAGCCGTACCTGAGTAGACGGGGGGTCTGGAGGAATACAAAGTATGCCAGAGGTTCTACTGGCTGCAAGTTGAATGTGGCAGCCTGTGCAAGAGCCATGGACACAGACTGCACAAAGATCACCCACCTGTCACAACCCAAAGTTGTGGTTTTTTTTATTTGATTGTGTTTCGGCATCACTAAATCATGTTCCTGCCAAATTGCAGCTCTTTTGCACGGTGGAGTGTTCTGCTGCAACAGAGACCCCGCGTGCAGGAGCTTTTCCCGCCAGTTCTGTAGCTTTCTTTGCATAGTGCATTTCTTTTGCATTATAGTAATGCGCGATGCAAGGAGTCCCTGCCATTTGTATTAGGATTCGCGCCACATTATTGGCCAGTCTTAATGTAG
>NW_005841856.1:4457729-4479659 GCF_000455745.1 Alligator sinensis | reverse complement strand
CATCGCCGATAGCAGCCCAGATGTATCCCTATCCTAAGGACCCAATTGTCGAGCCCAAGGAGTTTAACAGCTCCGGGGGACCTGGGAACCGAGTAACACTCATGGAGATACAGCTGCTCCGTGGGAACGAATTCTTGAACCCCACGGAGCCTGATTCACTCTGGGGTCAAGGAACCGAGTTTATTAGAGTCCTCCACCGAGAACTCAAGCGGAGCTGAGCCTGGAAAGCTGACCAGCCTACACCGCGACCACCTTGGGTGTAAGTAAATAATCTTTTCAATCAACCATTACGTCTCCGTGACTGATTCTAGCTCGAGCGTGCCATACCGCACCGCGGTATTTTCCAACCCCGTGTACCCGGGCTACCAGCCACAGCCTGTGTACACACAAAGACAGGCCCCTGGCTCACCCCGGCTCGCACGTGGCGACCCAGATGGGATCGGGAGAGAGCTCGCACATGGTGATCCAGGCGGGATCGGGAGTCGGCCCGCACACCACCATCCCTCCAAACAAGCAGAGAGCTGGTAAAGTCTGGGGCAGGAGACTTCAACCCTACACCAGCCTGGGAGATAAGGGATGGCAGCCTGAGATCAAAATGGTTCTGCGGGGCAAAAGGGTGTTCATGAGTAACCTCCCCAAGTGGCTTATCGGTAGACTATCAAAGATGATCTGAGAAAAGAAATGGGGTATGCTACATTTGTAGAGCTGTACAGAGACTCTGAGGGGAGACCCCCTTGGCCAAGGTGTGGTCAAGTGTAAAGATGAAGATACTGTCCAGAAACAGCCAAGGTCATATGTTGTTGGGACCCTGCTGGGAGGTTTTCCAGCTGGGGGAGAAGATGGAATGAGCAGGCAGTTCCCAGGGGCAGTAGGATTAGTGATGGAAGGTCCCTGAAGCACTGGAGTCACCAGAACACACCAGGGGTGGCACAGTGGGTAGATTGGGACCCTATGTTAGGAGAACCCCTAGATAAGAGATGGGGAAATCTGTGCCTGTTGGTCGTGAAGATCAGCTTAATCATGCAGAAACATAACTTAACCTAACACCTCGTGCCCCCCTTTACCTAATTGGTCATGAGCCTAGGGGCTTTCTGTTCCTTTAAGAGAAAAAGCAGCTTAGCCAGGGAGCCCTGCAGGCTAGGCAGGGTGCAGCAGCTGCAGGTTGTCAGGTCAACAGACTAATGGAGCAAATAGCAGGCACCTGTGGATGGTCAGCTGACTGGAGGTAGGCAGGGTCCTAGGAGCTTATAAGCCCAAGGCTGGGCTTGGCTTGGGGGGCCTTTTCTGGGCAGCTGCAGGGGAATGATCGCCTTCCCAGGAGAGCCACCCAAGGATGCTGGTCTGATTGCTCTGCTGCCTTCAGCAACACTCAGACTTGGGGAGCTCACAAGGGGCCAGGCTGGGAAGTATGTTGATCCAAGGGTGAAGGAAGGTTGGCCATCTTAAAGGGGCAGAGGGCTGCTTCCTTTGTCATTATTACGTTATAACCCAGGGGCTAATGTTTATGTTGCTGTTTGGACCAGAGGTTTGGGGTGGGGCTGTAAGGGGTAATTAAGGAGGTCCCATTAGTACCTGAGAGGCTAGCAACAGCTTTGAGCCAAGGACAGGCTCAAGGCTCAAGCAGTTATTGAGCCCAGAGTGGGCAAAGAGTGCAAGGTGACAATGAGATATGGGCCCAGCACCAGAGGGGTGCAGACACAGAGGGGCCTGGGGCCCAGAAGATGGGCCAGGGGCCCACTGACAAGAAAGGACAAGCAAGAGCTAGTGCATCAAAGCTAGGTCTGATACAGGGTCTAGGCTGGAATGTCTGCCTAGAGTAAAGGGGTGGGGACTGAGGAGGCTGAAGCCCCAACAGAGGGAACAATGTTGTAGTACCACCCATGAGGACATGGTATAGAGGATGATTTGGGGCTATGCAACTAGCCCTTAAGGCTTTGGGTGCCCTGCCAGGCACAGTTGACTATAGAGGCCCAGCTAGGGGCTGAGGATCAATAAGGACTAGTAGGGTGCTGGGGACCCTAGTGGGGGTTTCAGTGTAACCGGGGCCATGCAAAAGTCCATAGACAACCTCTTATCTATCATTATTTCATCAAGGCATGGCAGGAGAGATGGGAAGGTGCCCTTGGGGTGGAGCAGGGCATGGTTGTGGAGCCTGCAGGGGGTGTCACGGCCACCCCTGAGTCCCTGACGTGCTACAGGCATTTGCTTAAGGAGCTAGGGCCCAAAGGATTAAATATATAGGGTTATTCAAAATATATATAGGAGATCAGCAAGTCATTTTTAAAGAGCTGATGGTGAAGCCAGCACTGAACCCAACAAAGGCAATGGTACTAGAGCAGGACTGAATTTAGCCCAATACACTCCTACTATATTATGGGTTTTTTTCTCCCTTTCTTCTCTTTCACATTCTGGTGTCTGACTTCACTACAAACTATATGAGACAAAGACTCCTCAGGGAACAGCCAGTGATTTGAAATTCACATCACTTTTACCCTTAAGCCTGTCAGATGATCAGATAGCCAAGAAAGTGCTAATAGCTTATGCTCTGGTGAAATATGTTTTTCTGTACATGATTACCTTTGTATTTTGCTTCCCTTATCCCTGATTGTCAGCATTTTAATTAAAAGTAGAGGTGTGAGAACATGGGAAAGTCTTTCTGCAGAACAAGTCTGCCTTAGGATGAAGTTAGTTTACTAAGTTTGCAAATTTAAGGCCCAATTATACTGCTGCTGTTTGCTTTCTAAAGTGCCTTGGTCTGCAAGTCATGCCACTGAAATCAAATGCAATAAACACACTGCAGAATACTCGATATACCTTAAGTAATGAATATTAGGGGCGCTGTGATCACTGCTCATTACTTTATTAATAAGTGTCTCTTTCTGTTGCTTTGTGTCCCTCCTGTTGATTTATTACACCCACCAATTATTTCTTGTCTTAAAGTGTGATCTCTTTGGTTCAGAAACAGTCTTTGAAAGTATTACACTTCATAGGACAGTGAGGTCCTAGTCCCTGTATTACAAGTAAGAAAACAATAATTATCATTAATAGAAGGGACTTTATCAAACTAAATTCTATCTGGAGGTTTGTGTATTGTTGTGTTGAAATTAATGTAGGCATATAAAATGATCTTAAATAGAATAAATAAAGAGGCAACAAAGACAACCTGTGGATAATAGTGGTGGTATCTAGACTAGGATGGCTTCTTTGAGTAAGGACCCTTATCTATCACTCACTGAAGTTAATGAGTTTGGATCAGGCTGAAGACAAGTAATAGGCATTAAGGCCATCTCCCTGAAGTTAAACTTGAGCTCATTAAAGCATTTGCACTTCCAAGAAAACTTTAGATTTTGAGGATTGGTTTCCATGCTAATGCCAAAGGTAACATTTTCAAAGCCACATGCCTGTCTTTGGTTCCAATAGAAGACCAACAGGAGCTAGGTACCTATGGATGCCTATACACATGCAGACAGACTGCTCCAACATGCTGTAATTACAGTGCTTTGGAGCACACTCAATTAATCAGGTCTGTTGCAGCATAGTAATTACCACACTCCAGAAGACTCCACTGTCACAGGTATCAGTGTCCCCATGCTGAAAAATGGCAGCAGGGGCTCTTTAACTAAAGCTTGTTTGATGAGCTTTAGTTAAAGCACTCCCACTGTCATTTCTTAGTGCAAGGTTGATGATACATGTGATGCTCCAGGCACTTTAATAAGAGCACTCTTGGAGCTGCTCTAATTAAAGTTCCATTCTCCCCCTGTCCCCCCATCTGACTTCCAGAGCATGTGTACAAACTCCCTAAATTTCTTAGTTGCGTTTGAAAAATCACACGAGCTGCATATATGCATCTTTAGGCACCTAAAATCTGAAAATCTGACTCAAAGAATGAATCTCACTGAAAGCCAGTGGGGCTTTGGCTTCTAAGGACCAGATCTCAGAAATAAGAATTGGGTACCCAAAGCGAGACTTTGCCAGAATGTAGGTACTTAAGTCTTGAAAATTCCCACTCATCTGGAGGTACCATTCAGAGCACTTAACCCTGAATGAAACAGGGCTAAGGTACTGCAGTTTAGCTGCTTCTTGCTGGCGGATACTAATGTACACATGAAACAGTTACTGCAGAGCAACTGGTATACAGTAAGTCCCCCCATGTTTAAATCAGTGTAATTTGTTTGTCTGCTTGCATCCTTATTTTTTGTCTTTAAAGATCCCTGGCCACATAGTGTGCCTCTACACATCCCCAGAGCTGCACTATTTCTGACAAGTCTGATCGCTTTGGCATCTATCTCGTACCTGATCCACATTCTCCTCCAGTATCCATATGGTAAAAGAAAGGAGTGGCTCCTGCTCAGTTCCTTGGTAGGAATGGCACAGCTAGCTCAAGACCGCTTGATGTTGAGCTTGCTGCCTCTTGCCTCAGGCATCTTTCTCTAAACTTAGATATAAGGAGCCTAACATGGGCTTTTGAATTCCACTATAGGGTGTGGGCATCAAGGTGCCTAGATTAATGCTCCTGCTGTCTTATATCCTTATAGAGATTTTGCTATCAGAAAAACTATATTTTTAATACCAAAATACATTAATGAGATAAGAGGGGAAAAATGTATAATAAATCCAGGTTTGATTAGATATTTTTTCCTAGTGGAGATGTTGTGAAGCAACTATGACAATCTAGAGCAATGCTTTCAACCAAGGTGCCACTTTCTTTGCAAAGAAAAAGTGCTGTTATTTTTCATTGTGAAAATCAAGTGAAAACTAAAAGCTGTCAGTTTTTAAAGGGTGCCTTGAGTCTAACAAGGGGTGCCTTGTGTCTAAAATGGTTGCAAATCACTGGGATAGTGTGAAGGCTTGCATGCTTCAACAGAAATAACTATGAGATGAAAGGAAGAAAACCAATATGATAAAGAACAAAGATGATACAGCATAAATGTCACACAGATGGTACTAAGCACAAAGTACCTGTAATAACATTGGGACACAGCAGAACGTGATGGGTCAGAGAGTAAGTAGACTAACATGGTTTATGATGATCTTGTCTAACAAAAAGCAAGAGGATAATATATTGTAGTAGGAAAAGGTACTTTTGGAACACATATGGGACAACGCATCAATGAATAAAATAGAAAAAAAAGCTACAAAGCATTGGGATGAAGACAGAATATTTTGATATCTCCATTGTAAAGACCAAATCCTTCCAGAGTAACTCAGACCAAAGGTTCTGCTCAAGTTGCTGAAATCAATGGACTTGCTCATGTTAAATGTTAATCCATTGCAGTCATCTGTTGCACAGAAATAACCAGAGGCCTTTCTTGTTAGGCTGTCATGCCAGCATCCTAGAAAATATTTACAACAAGCATACTGATATGCAGGATCAGGTCCAACATGATGCCTTCCATTTAAATGACAAGATTAGAATACTTTCTGCTTATGAGATGAATGGAGGTGAGGTCAGGTGGAGAATCCCTTTCTGTTCAAAGGGTGGTTCTTCTAAATTCTCCAATTCCACGTGCTTATTGAGATCTCCTTACAATTTGCTATGCTCAGTGGAAGAAGAAGGAGAGATTTAGTATTTTACTTCTGGGGTCATTTGAACAAAATCATATCAATTGCTAGAAAATGATCCCATAAAGAAGAAAATTTGAAAACCATATTTTAGAATAGGTACATACTTAACTCACAAACTGAACAGTGAGTGTGTGCAAGTAGGCAAGAAACATTTAAGAACATTTGAACTGGACCTTTGGCAGAAAGCTGAAAAATTAAAGACTTTTTTTAACAAACTGTATCGTCAAAGGGTGTTTTTTTTTCATTGGGAGGAAAGAGAAGGAGGGAAAGGGCTGTTATCTGAGCACACCAGAAAACTCAAAGACTCTCAAATATTTTTTAAAAGAAAATAAATTGCACAAGCAAATTCTTGCAGGGAACAGGAGTAGAAAGTAAGTAATGAAGAAATGTGAGGAAAATATTGGGAGAGGAATATGGTGCTTTAGTGAGAGGAATGAGATAAATGGCTTCTAGGAGATGAAAGAATAGCTGGGTGAGGGGTCAGGATTAGGAGCAATGAGGGGTGGAAAACTGGAAATATAGCATGGGATGGGTGGCAAGGTGGAGAGGGGATTGCTAAGCCTGTCAAGCTTTTTATGGACATAGAGAACTGCTCACCCCTGCAGGTATGGCTCAGCAAACCCACCCCCAAGCTGGAATCCGAGGGTACCTGCAGATGTGCGAGGATGCTGCTCCGACATGTTGTAATTACAGTGCATCAGAGCAGACTCGACTACTTGAGTTTGCTGGAGTGAGCTAATCTGTGCACTCCAGCAGCCGCCATGTCTCATGTATTCAGCATCCCCACACTTCAAAATCGTGGTGGGGGTGTTTTAACTAAGGTTAATTGAACAAGCTTTAGTTAAAGTGCCCCCACTGCCATTTTGAAGTGTGGGAAGCTGAATGCACATGACACTGCAGGCGCTTGAATTAAAGCAGCTCTTGGAGCAGCTCTAATTCCAGCACCTCCTCCCACCCCTGGAGCATAAGGGCCCTCTCAGCCTGTCCTTCCCTATGCCTGTCTTGTGCAAGGATCTGGGCTCCTCTGTTTGCTTCTCTCTTGTCACTGGGATGCGGGGAGTCCCTTCCTTTCTAGAGCTGCCTGAATGACTGAAAGATCTTGTCTTTCTAGATCAATGGTGCTCATGGTTTTGGCCTCTCAGGCCAGATGAATGGGGTGGGGCTGGTCCACAGGCTGGATTGGGCTCCATATCACCACCCAGATGTCAGGATTGGGCACTCTACTACCTCCGCCTGACCCCTGCCCAGCTGAGATCCAGGTGCCCCAGGATGCCCCTAGCCCCCACATGCCAGCAATTAAGCACCCTTGTTCTAGAGAGTATGTGACACTCTCTTTCTATCTCTCATTTGAAAACCAGGAGCTGGGACAGATCTTTGGGAGAGTGGGGAAAGGAAGTGTTTACCTGTCTCCTATACCAGTGTTAAGATCTGCTGTCTTTTGTGGGTGTCTGTATTCATCACCTTGCCCCCAAGGGAGCTGGCATAGGGTGTTTGCAGAAGCCCTGCCCTTCAGGACAGGGAGCTGAGAAGACATGCCAAGACACAGAAGATGAGTCTGGAGTGAGGAGTTGAGAAGGGATATGCTTGATGCATAACACAGGCTCTCAAGTATGGTACTAAGAAGTGGGGATGGGAATACCCACTGAGAGGAATGGAGCAGTTCACACTTTCTAGAGCTATTGTTAGAGGCTATATTCAGCTCCATAGGGTATTCTCATTCAGCTGAGAATAGCATGTTGAGATGAACAAGCCACTTCACACCTCTCTGGCAACCCCTTTTTGCTTAAATATTCACTTTCTAAGCGCTCTAAAATCTTTATGCTTACTTGGATGGTCTTGAATCTGGAGCACCTACTACTAAACATGCACAGAATAGGGGTATTGATCCAAATTGGGAGGCTTTGAGCCTGGGGATCCCTAAAAATACAGTGTTTTTAAGACGGACTGATTTTTCCAACCTTTTCTTTTTTTGCACTGCTGCATGACTCAAAACAGGCCCCAAAGGAACTCAGTCCCACAACACTTGCCATGATGACTGTATGGCACCCACCAGCCTCTTGGGGAAGCAGGACTGAACTTCTGTTTAAACCCATCAACAGCTATCAGTGTAAAGCTAAGCTCTACAGAGAGGCAGGAGGCTCCTTTTGTGTCTGTGCTCCATCTAAAGCATCCTATTTCTGTCCACTGTATGGAGGAAAGGATCTGTGGACCTAGTCTTTCGGAGGGATTTGAGACTGTCTGGCTGCCTGTACATATTCGGTGAGGCTGCTGCATGTCAGAGCAGACTTGATTAATTGAGTCTGCTGGAGTGTGCTAGTCAGCATGCTCCAGCAGCCTCCACGTCTCATGTATCAGCATCCCCACACTTCAAAATGGCAATGGGGTGCTTTAAGTAAAGCTTGTTTGACAAGCTTTAGATAAAGCGCCCCCGCTGCCATTTTGAAGTGTGGGGACACTAATACACAAGACACTCTGGGCACTTTAGAGCAGCTCTAATTAAATTTCCCCCCCACCCACCCCCAGAGCATGTGTAAAAATGCCCTCTGCTTGTCCCACCCTTCCTATGCACATACTGTGATCTCTTAATGCTTTGTCCTCTTGGTGGGATCTGAGCCCCTCTTCTGTTCTCATGCAAGTCTGAGGGTGCACTGAAGGAAATCCATCTTTTCTCTTGAAGAGAAAAAATAGGAAAGGAAGAGAAGAAGCGAGCATGGAGAAAGAGGGTGATGCCTGAGTGATGGATAAGCCCAGGACAGGGTTGGGCAAGGAATGTGATCCAGCAAACAACTGAGCTGCTTAACCTAGGACGTGCACAGCCAGCCAAAAAAGCTGCTGCTAGTGACATATGTTTATGACTGTAGAGGGAAGAAGACAGCAAAGAGCAACTTTATAATCTGCTAATGGCTTAATGGGACAACAAGAGAAGGTGAGGGTGTATATGTTGTTGAGCAGGGGGTGGAGAAGAAGAGAGGGCCCTGCCATGCATTCAATTAAATCTGGATAGAAACCAGTTATAAAGTTGTTACACATTTTCAAGCACTAACTTTGTAGCTGCTTAGCTCTTTTTATAGCTAAATAGACATTTTTATGCCATGATAATTACTTTGCGTGTGTGGCTAGTCTAAACTTATTAATTAGTTAATTGTGTAGTATGTGTAACATGTGACAGGGACCTCAACACCTTGGTCTCCTCTTACATTTAAAGTTACCATAAACACCATTTAATAAAATAGCCAAAGTTTTGGTTCATAGACCATGCCTGTGACTTCTGCCACTGGCCCTGTTAGCACCTCCAAACATTTCAGTACTTGGTTATAATCCCCTTCCTTTCCACCATCACCACCATTCAGGAGGAGGAGCACATTCAGAAGGATGTAGCATTCTTTAGCTTTACCTAGTTGCAGTAGATCTTAATAGACAATTCACCTGTGAAATATGACAGCTTCATCACCAATCCTGTAAGAAATATCTCTCGTTCCTTGCAGGCTTATCTCTGTATCTCTTTCCTTGCCTTGCAAGCAAGGCAAGGAAACAAAACAGTGTAGGAAATAGAGGACGTAAGGTTGCCTGGTGGTATTCATGTTCTTCCAGAATGTGGAGTTCAGAAAACTCAGACCTCTAAATATTGGTAGCTCCAGAATTACAGTACATGTCCCCACAACCATCACTGTCCTTTCAGAACAAGCACCAGCCAGTAGAATTTATCTGCAAGCACTCCAGCTGCACTTCCTGCTTTAGGCACAGTGGTATTGAATGATGGAGGGATTAGTTGGAGGAACATGACAGAGCTGTGATTGTGATACGCCATGAGGTGGGAGGTCCATGCCCCTCTCTCTGACTTCTATGTGGGCGATCAAAGGAAAGAGGTGCTGGATAAATCCAGCCTGCCTCTTTCCTGAGATGTACTGCAGAGGTTATATCAGCGTTAATACTAATTCCAGACTCTACAATGTGCATTTATTCAGATAAAAAAAGAAAAGAAAAAGAAAACACAACCTTTGCATTAAAAACACGCTAAAGCCAATACCAGGTCTGAACCTCAGATATTTTGCATGGCTGTAAGGATTTTGTGTTTTCTTTTACTTTGGGACAAGCTGGTTGCTTGTATTCTTGGCTCATCTTTGCTCACAGAGGTAAAATTAGAGGCCGTGAGACTCCTGCTGGTAGCACAAGCTCTCAATTTCTCACTGTCGAAATTCAATCTGATTTCTATCTTTTTCACTAAAAAGCTGTCAACAGAAAATAAGCAATCCCCATCAAAGAGTTATATTAGTTTCTGAGGTGTATATACATTCGGCTTGCAGGAGGAAAAAAAAATCCAAGTATTTTAAATTGTTTTTCTTTTTTAATTTGTGCTTTCTAGGAAATTGAATAGAAAAAACCATCAGCATGGGGGGACAAATATAATACCCCCAAAAGAAAATAGTTAAAAAGAGAGAGGATGATTCGCAGAAGGATCAGAGGTAATTGCTTTTGGTATATGTCACCTGGCCTTATTCATGCTGGTATAAGTCCATAAAGCTTAGTACAGTTGCTCCCCATTTACCAGGATGAAGCTAGATGACATTTGTTCCATGTTTGCAGTGTGTGGGATAGTGTTGGGGTCTTCATCCTAGTATGTAGAATAAGGTAACATCAGAGCTAGAAACAAACAATGAGATACTCTTAATAAATTAACAGTAAGATTTGCAAAAATACCAGGAAAGGAAAAGGGTGAAAAGCAATTCAAATTCCATCATTAAAAAAAATAAAAAATAAAAAACTGTAGTTTTTCTTTCCAGATGGGTTGTTTAATACATAAGAGAAGACCTGAAAAATCAAACCACCTGATGACCATGAAAGTTTTTCCTGCTCTTCATGATCTGGAGAGAGATTCTTCTTGCCATGTTAATATTATACTACTCCTTCAGAAGCAGACAACCGCTTGGAGTTTGAAATTAAAGTTACACTTTTGTTATGAACGTCCTTAAAACCAGCACTGTTTCTTTTGCATATCCTACTCTTGGTTTTTGGCTTTGCCTGTCAACATTTGCCCCTGGATTTTAACTTTTTCTCCTTTATTTCTTTTGTCAAGGACTGGAGCAAAAGTCTTACTCAGTTTCATATATCTCTTAAGTTCATCCCACAGATTCATTGGCCGGATCCAAACCCTCTTTGCAGCACCATAAACTGCATGTTGAAGAGCACAGGGCTAAGGCACAACCCTGTTTCACTCCATTGCTGACATCTAGGGCATTTGATTCTTTGTTTTTATATGCTACAGTTGCCTTCATACCGTGATGCAGTGAACGTATGATCAACAGTTTTGGGGGACAACCCAGTTTCTTCAAAACCACAAACCACAGGTCTGCTGACCTTTTTACTATCACCATATTGTCTGTTGACTGTATTGAATGCCTTCATCAGATTGATGAAGACTATGTACAGTGATGAAGACTACATCAGACATCAGATTGATGAAGACTATGTACTAGTTTGCTTTTATCTATGCTTCTCTTGTAGTTGCTTGACTGAAAATATCATATCAATGGTGGAGCATCCTGAGCAAAAACCACACTGACTTTCAAGATAGATTCTTTCACCTAGAGATTGCAGCCTGGGGAACATAATGCAAGTGACTTTTCTGACAGTGTTCAACAGAGAGATACCTCTATAGTTGTTACAGTCACTTCTCTCTCCCTTGCTTTTGTATAATTGTGCACACTGAGCATCTTTGAGAACTTGCAGTAGAGCTTCCCCTTTCCAACAGATCAGTATAAATAATACTTTGTTGATGGCACATTTGTAGATCTCAGCAGACAAGCAGTCGGTGCTAGATGCCTTATTCCCAGGGACTGATGTACTGGTTTTCTGCAAATCTTCTAATGTAGACTTGTCCAAATCCATCATAACTTTGACCTGTGGTAATCCTTCAATGCATCCTCTTGGTGTTTGATTTCAGTCTCACTGGACTATAGACTTCCATAGTGTTTAATCCAATGCTTGAGTCTTTCAGCAGATCTGTTTTCTTCTTGACTGGACCAACTGCTTGTTTGATGCCTTTGTACGTTCTGTGGCTATCACATGCATCAGGTGCTTTCTGAATATCATCACGGAGTTTCAGCCACAAATCTTGGGCACGCTTCCTAGCCTCCTTTTGCATTTCTCTTTGAGCCTTCCTCCAGGATTATGGTGTTGGGAGATTTCTGTGTAGATGGTTAATGCTGTCCTTTTGTTCACAACCAGTGGTAGAAGGGTTTCAGGGAGCTCTTCAAACCAATCTGCATTTTTCTTGCATTTTTTGCCAAATGCTGTTACAGCAGCATTGTACATACATTCTTAAACTTTCCCAAGCCTTGGTGGCTGAGTTGTTAGGTAAACTTGCTTTCACGACTTCTTCATTAAATAGTCTGCATCTTTCTACATCTTCCATTTGGCTGATGTCAATCTGGGGACTGATAGTTTTGGTATGGTGGATTTTTTTGGCATCAATTCTGACATTGCAGCAGACTAAGGCATGGTCAGTGTTATAGTCAGCACTGATAAGACCTTGTGTGCAGGATTTCTTTCAGGTGGTTGCACCTGGTCAGTACTAGATCTACTTGGTGCCAGTGCCTTGATCTTGGGTGTTTCCACAGTGTCTTTCTTATAATTATCCCAGTGAAGTGGGCGCTGGTAACACACAGATTTTGACTTGCACAGACGTCTAACACTTGCTGGCCATTTCCATGCGTATTATCAATTCCATGTTTTCCCAGAATACCAGGCCAGTTCTCAAAACTACATCCAACTCTTGCATTGAAATTGCTGACTATCATAAAGGTCTAATTTCTGTGAGTTTTCACACTCTGTTCTTTAAGTTGTTGATAGAAAAGGACTTTGTCACTAGTTTGAAGGGTAGGTGCAAGGGTGCTAAACAACATGACGAACCCATTCTGTGTGTACACTCTGAGCATCATGAGTCGACTATTGGGCCTTCACAGGAAGATAGTAAACTGCTTCTAATAGCAAAGTCTACTCCCTGCTTTCTCCTTTCTCCTGCTGGATTCCCATGCCAGAATATGATGTAGTTATTCTTTTGGATAGCACCTGTATCAGGGAGCTGAGTTTCTGATGATGTAGCAATGTTGATTCCAAGTCTAACTAATTCATAGTTTAGTAGTGCCACTTTCCATAAATCAGAGTCCAAATTGAATCCAGGGGTCAGTCTAAACATTCCAACGTGTGAGTTACTTTATTTCATTTTGGCCAGGACAGATTGGGTTGGGCCATAGTTTTTTGGCCCACCAGTTCTAGGGCCTTCCTCCAGAGAGGCAATCAGGCCACTCCTGAATAGGGCTGCCTGGATGCCTTGGCTGTGGCCAGATGATTGTGCACAAGCAGGTGTTTCCCACACTACTACCTTGCAGCTCAAGGGTTTGGGATTTGTTTGACCCCTGGAGATCCCAAGGTCAAAAAACCCCATGCCTTAAAGTGGGGCAGCGCACGTGGCAGCAGTGTGCACCACCCAAAGCTGGAGCCTGGCCTGCTGGAGCCACACTCTGGTTCCTGGTCAGGCTTCCAGCTGCAGGAGCACCACAGCTGCAGCTCCCTGAGGCCCCCAGGACCTCAGCCTCCCCTACTCCACCTGGGGTAACGTGCTTCATGCCAGCAGGTCCATGGCATGGGTGTTCTCTAGGGATAAATAGCAGTGGCACAAGATGTGCCGCTGCCTCTTGTCCCCAGGGAAAAAAGGGTCTACACTCATGTGGACGCAGCCCTTGGTAGCTGCCTCAGGTTCCTTATGCTCCTTATGGAGTCCTGCAATCATCACACCCAGACCTTCAATGCATACACTTAGGGAAGACTATGGAGGAGTGGAGGCTGCCCTGGACCTACCATCCCCGCTTTAGACCATTGCGACAAAAGTCCAAAGGCCAGACCGATTCCAGATGTTTAGTGCCTTGAGGGCTGCAGCTTCTGCCAGAAAGCAAAAGGTTAGAGCTGCTGCTGACTATCAAACACCTCAGTGAGGATGCAGCTCTAGTAGGGTGATGTCTCATAGCTGTACCCTAGCCAAGGAATATCCACAAGGCAGTGGGGATAGGGTTTCAAGGTGCTCTATACTCACCTTACTTTGGAGGTTGCAGCATTATGGCATTTTATAAGAGCTACACAGCCATGAGTAACCCCACCATATTGTCACCAGGCCCTCCAGTCGGATGCAGTTTATGGTCATACCCAGGACCCTAGCCATGTGTATATTTAAATTAAAATGAACAAATACATTTAAAATGTCACCTTACCAAAACATAGCAATCCACCGGGGAGGGGATGAGAAACCAAACACATGGTGGGGTGGTAACTACGGGACTCAATGTGCTATGGGAAGGGGCTCAGATTTCATGGTGGACTGCGGTATGAGCACATACATAGAAGAGAAAGAAGATATTCTGGGACATTGAACTAAATGTTTGTTCTCGGTGGATCATCACAAAGTTATTTAGCACAGGTGTTTCATTTTGCACTTGTAATACTTTGGGAATATTTACAGTACAGTGTTTAATGGCGCTTAAAATCACACTTCCCCCTATGGTGTATGCTGAGGGAAGTGCTAGTACACCAGACTGTATAATCTAAAACCTGTAGGAGAACTGGCTCTATCAACAACTACTTAAGGGTTTTCCCTGCTTTCTCTGTGATTCTTTATTCATCCAAAACATATTGCTTTCTACCTTTAAAGTGTTTAGTGGATTGGAAAGAGGCACACTATGGAGCTCCCTTCCAGAAGCTATTTGAATGACCACGAATCTCATCACCTTCAGACGTGCAAAACTTGCTGTGTTGATTTTGCTTTCCCAGAAATATAACATTTCCCATTCAAAGAGAAAGCTGAAAGACGATGACAGAAATCCAGTAGGTGCAATGTAAAATGTTTAAGGCCCTTGCATACCCTGATGAGCGTGGTATAACTTCACCGACAGACAGACACAGATACTGAAAAATATAGGGGCATTCCAATAAATCCTGAGATATGACTAGCTCCAGCATTTTTCAAGGCTTATTTTAATGAAATCTGGCTTTAAGGTCCAGCTCTTCTATTGACACATGGTATAACATTAAGCAAAGCACTATGAACTATATTTTTAAAGGAGTTATTTTTGAAAATCTTAGTAGGTGCCAAGGAACATCAATAGACCCTTAAAAATCTGGCTTTTTAATCCCTTTCTACCTCCGAAAAGTGGGCATAACACTTTTTTTTCTTTTTTTCTGCCTTGCTTAAATTGTCATTGTTGTGAACGGTCTAGCTTTTATTACCTACAGCACTGAACATAATCTCACCTGGGGATCTGAAGTAATACAAATGACAAGTCATAATAAGAAGAAATAAGCAGCTAGATATTTGGAGCATCTGTGGACGGAAATACCCAAACAGGTCTCACAAGAACATGTTTTCTTATGGCATTTTGGCTCCTTTGTTTCTGCTTCCACCAGAGCTTTGTGGTGCAGAAACCACTGGTAATGGGAGAAAATGTTACTTCAACTTTTTCCAAAACATCAGAACAGATTTGGTTCAGTTTTGAATGGATTTGTAGACATAAACTGAAGGTGACTGAGGAGAGCTTGATTATACCTGGATCTCCTATCCACCCCAAAAGCATAATGGCAAGGGCACTCTGAAATCAAATAGTAATAATACTTCAGAAAAGCCTGTGGGGGGAACAATGACCCAAGGCCACATTCAGATCTCTGAGTACACAATTTTCTCTTTAACCTGCTTTGGCACAAAGCCAGTGTTTGCAGCTACACAAGGTAGGGCAAATACTCCCATGAAACTGGGACGTCGCAGAGGTGGCAGAGCTGAGATGCTCAGCTTCTCACTGGGGTCTGCAAAGAAAGAAACCCAGAAACCTACCCCAAAGTACCCCTAAATAACCAGAAGGGGAGTGGGGGGGAGATGAGACTCTTTAAGTCCCATTCTTTGAGGCATCAGTCGTTGAAAATGCTAATGTAGCTGTAACTTCAAATGCCACGTGCAGAGGCAAATATCCAAAAAGTCACCCCAGGGTGTGAGCACCACACCACCCATGAAAAGTTATTCTATCATAGAGTGCTTTTGCTTGTTTGCAGCATATAATTCCCAGTCCTTTATAGAACAAAGTACATAATAATGAGAATAGTAGAATCCCCCTCCCCCCGCCTTTGTGGGATCTCTATGCTTCTAGCTTATTGCCTGCTGATCTAACTGTGCTTCATAATAAAGCTCCCCACTGTTCTGTACAGCGATCTTAGCTACTTCCTACTTTATGAAGAAGGGGTCTAAGCCCCCGGGGGTTACAAGAAATAATGGCCACAAGCTAGCAGAGAGCAGATTTAGACTGGACATTAGGAAGAACTTCTTCACAGTTAGAGTGGCCAGGGTCTGGAACGGGCTCTCAAGGGAGGTGGTGCTCTCCCCTACCCTGGGGGTCTTCAAGAGGAGGTTGGATGAGTATCTAGCTAGGGTCATCTAGACCCAGCACTCTTTCTGCTTATGCAGGGGGTCGGACTCGATGATCTATTGAGGTCCCTTCCGACCCTAACGTCTATGAATCTATGAATCTATGAAACACCAAGCGATGCTACTTATATTGACCCGACTGCAATAATAGCCAAGTGCCTCCCAATCTTAAATGTACTTATCCACACAAGGAATCAGAACTCATGGTAAAGGTGATATCTTTTATTAGACCAACCAGATTTTTGCAAAAAAAATAAAATAAAAAATAAAAAAAATCTTTAATTGCAAGCTTTCGGGCACAAGCACCCTTCTTCAGGCATAGGAGAAAAGATTGTAAAAGAACCTAACCTTAATCTTTCTGAATCCCAGTTCTCATCTGTAAGATGGGAAATACAGGTTTTAGGCCCACCACTTCTAGGGCCTTCCTCAAGAGAGGCTAGCAGGCCACTCCTGAATACTAAAATCAGGCAAGCAGGCCACTCCTGAATTGTAAAACCTTTTCTCCTATGTCTGAAGAAGAGCTCTTGTGCCTGAAAACTTGGCATTAAAGTATTTTTTTTTTTTTGCAAAAGTCTAGTTGGTCTAATAAAAGATATCACCTCTACCATGAGTTCTGATTCCTTTTGCCTCTAGACAATACTACTACAGCCTGGATACCTTATCCACCCAAAACTCTTGTTCCTCTTGACATAGTGCTAAAGTCTACTTCAAATTAAAATTAATGCAAATATTGTGCTGTCATTTAACACTGCTTGTTCCATGGATCTCTTCATTGCACAGCACACTAGTCCTATTTGTTTTCATTTGTATTTTCACTGCTCCTTCATTTACTTGAAAAACATAGTTGCTACATTTTTACTTATGCAAATAAAATAACTCTGCGGTCTAGATGGCAAATTAAACAATAATTGTAGCTAGTTAGATATTGTGATTAGACTGAAAACAGTGTGGTCAATCACAAACAAATGCAAAATATAATCCAATGTTCTGTACACCAGAAGCCAAATGAAAAAATACTAGCTTATTAAAACAAGAAATAATAACACCCCAAACACATTATACCCACTATTTAAAATAGTTAATAGACTTTCTCTGGAAACTTCAGATGGAATTTCTTAAGGAATAATGGATATATAATCTATAAAATGATCTCTTGCACATATACCTAGTAAAATCTCTCTCTACTAATTGTTTACTATTTTTCAGCACTGACAAGGTGCACATGTAGCTTAAGAAGTTATAGGAAAAGGATTAGATATTTATAGCAATAAAGGGCTCATTTGCAGTGTTGCTAAATCAGATGCACATAAAAAAAACAGTTCATTTTTATACTTCAGCATATATGCTACACATATATCAGTGTGAATAGCCTTCATTGATCTGATGAAGGCCTTTGATACAATCAACAGACAGGGAATTTTTACTGTTCTGAAGGAACTGGATTGTCCTCCCAAACTATTGAAAATCATTCACTCACTACATCAAGGTATGAGGTAACTGTAGCATATGTATGAAAACAAAGAATCAAACACCTTTGCAGTAGGGACGCAGCCAAGCCCTGCAGTTACTGGAGTGATGACAGTCAGAGTGCTCTGCAGTCAGTGTACTCCTGGTGTGCCCTAAAGGGAAAAGGTGAACCCATGGGCCAACAGCACACTCCCCCGTGCCCCCATTCCCTGGGTGGGTTGGGCAGCTGGCAGGCAACATGCACTCCCCAGGCCCATTTCCCAGGCTGGAGTGAAACCTGGAAGCTGGGCGTGACAGCCCAAGAGCTGGAGCTGATGAGCCCCTCTGTGGCTGTCAGCACCTGGTAGTGGCCACAGGGCACACAGGGGCAAGCCGGGGTTTGGGTTGGCCCAGGCCAACCCAGAACTTCCTTCATAAGGCAGCAACAGCCTCAGAAGAGGAAGACATTGGCATAGGTAATGGCCCATGTAATTGCCCTCCACCAGAGCCAAGGACCTTCAATCCTAGATAAGCTCAACTCTGGCTCCTTCCACAGAACCCAAACTGTCCAGCAGATGCTGGAGGTCAGGTACCTACAGGGGCCCCACAGGGGTTTATAATATGTGTGGCCCCAGGCTACCTGCGGGGCTTGGCCCAAGACATGCCAGCCCACTTGGACTGGGCTCATAGCAGGGGGCCAACCCTGAAGAGCCCCAGCATCTTGAAGAAAGGCGGCTACATGCTGCTGGACTGAGGTAAGGCCTGAAGCAGACACAGACACTATTATTTAGGCTATATTGGTTTCTTCATTTTCTTACATGACCTGGATGCCGTTGGCCACAGACCCTTATCAGGATCCCTGGACTCAGCTTCCTCATGCTGATCCCAAGCCACTTGGTTTTCTTCATTTACAGGCCTTTCTACCCAGTACACAAGGTCAGGTGCCTAGGAAAGCCAGGCACCTACTTTGATCACCAATGGAGCAGATGACCCAAAAGGAAAGGGGTGCGATGTAGGGGATGTGGAGCCCCACAGACAATTCTGGAAATCATAGCATGCACCTGTCTCAATGAGCCCTATATGGTCAGGTAACACTTCCTGATATCCATTATAGTTGCATTGAGTCATGGCGGGAAGGATATAGAGGAATAAGACACTCATTGAGAGTGCAGCACCCAGGTCCTATGCTAGTGTGGCCTCTCATCTCGGGTCCCGCTACAGCCTTTGACATCAATGATGGGGTGAAACAAGGCTGTGTCTTAGCCCCTATGCTCTTTAACATCTACTTCTCCTTCCTGCTTCTTCATGAATTCAAGGACAGAAATTATGGCATTCATCTTTGAAACAGACTAGATGGAGGCTTCTTCAACATTGCAAAGCTTAGAGCAAAAAACAAGGTGAAAGAGCTGGTTCTGAGAGTTTCCTGTTTGTGGATGATGTATGCTTGGTTTCCTACAGTGACTGTTCCCTGCAAAATCTCTTTGACAGATTCTCTGAGTCATGCTAGAGCTTTAGGTTGATAATGAGTCTCAAGATCATGTACCAGGAGGTAGAAGAACCAACATCTGACATCACTAGGGAGGGTAAATCTCTTGGCATCAGTGACAGCTTTTGTTACTTGAGTTTTATGATAGGCAAGAATCTGGAACTTCAGACTAAACTGACTAACAGAAATGGAAAAGTAGCTAAGAATTTCAAGCTACTACAGAAACATGCTTGGACTAACAGCAAACTATCAGCTAAACTGAAGATATGAATCTATGTAATTTGTGTGCTGTCATACCTGCTTTATGGTTCAGAAGCATGGACTACTTATGCTAGCCAATCAAGAGATGGAACAACTTCCACATGAAATGCCTGTGTAAGATCCTGAAAAATAAGCTGGAAGACAAAATGCCAAACAGAGGTGCTGGAGTGGACAGGACTGACACACTTAGAAACCTCAAGAAGAGGAGGTTGTGATGGCTTGGTCATGTCAGGAAAATGGGAGGAGACTGAATCTCCGAGAATATTTTGTATAGTGAGATTCGAGACAGCTCTAGAAAGGGAAGTTGCTCAATGGCAGTACCACATGGTGTGCAAAAATTATATGAAATCATTCAACATCAACATAGGAAGCTGGGAGGTGTGGGCAGAATCCTGGTGGAACTGGAGGGAACATCTGGCACTGGGCACAGCTCAACAGGAAGCGGCTTTGATCCAGTGGATGGAAGCAAAGCAACAAAGAAGAAAGCAGCATGCTGTAAATTTGGACTCCAGCTCAGGCTACACATGGATCTGTGAAACTTGTAACAAGCTGTGTCACTCTTGTATTGGGCCTGTCAGCCACAAACAGATTCATCAGGCACCTGACTACACCTCTTATGTATACACCATGATCCAGAGGATCGACAGTTGCCTACTATATCCTGCACAACTGGAGATGAGAAGAAAAGTCCCAATTACATCTCTTTATGGAAAGTTGCACAGCTCCATTGACTACTGGTGTTTCTAGTGGCACATTCAATATCAGCAACTGTCAGAGACAGGTACCAACTTAAATAGTTTAAAACAGCATTTCTCCAACCAGGGTTGCTGGTGAACTTACAAGGGTAAGTGAGAGGCAGAAACAGGAGAGGAGGAGGAGAAATGGGGATATGTAAGTAGATAGAAAGGATGAAAAAAGAAACAAAAATGAAGAATAGATCTGCAATACCTTCAAGGTTGCTGGAGACATCGGTGTGGCTGTAATGACACAGAAACCTATTTCAATTTTCATGTCAGAATGGCAGATGCACATGCACGTAACTACAGGTTTTGGCACTTAGAGCTTGCAATTCTATTTCACCCTCCAGCAAAATAGAATTGCCCCACATATAATCTGCCAGAAGTGAGATGGGCTGGGTGTAGGGGAAGGGGTTGGAAACCCTCCAACAGCCTAGCCTATAGCACTACCGAGAAAACCGATTTACGCTAGATAAGGTTCTTGGCCAAAATATTAATATAACTACCTACCTGTATACACATTCTATGTTCATGTGTTTTTCATTTTAAACTCAATGGGGCATTATATTTCTTGCACTTCCTCAAGAACTGTAAATCAAAACCACATAATCGCTGGAGTTAGTGATAGAAAACTGATGGGAACAGAACAGAGCCAGACCTTAAGTATTTGAATGGGTTCCATAGGAATTCATCTTGAATTCACTAATCTTTTCTCATTTTAAAAAATAATGCTAGTTTTCTATGTGATCAGTTTAGAGTTAGGTTCGAAATAATGTGGGTAGTCACAAGCAGGTGCAAAATGTAATCCCATGTTCTGCAAGCTGAGCAAGAGGTGGAAGAGCATTTTTCTTAGTCTGGTCAGGTAAATACTAATACTTAGAAGACAGTAAATACTAATATTTAGAAAATATACTATATTAAAAATTAGTATCTCTCTTCTTTCCTTTTTTTCTGTGTACATTCAAACAGCTAAATATGCTACTTCATTTATTCCGAAGTTTCATTGGTAGTTAATGTTACACAGCCTAACATTTGTACACACTAAACACATAGGATAATATCTTGGCTCTTTTGAAGTCATTGACTAAACTACAATCAGTTTCAGTGGGGATGGGACCCATTGTCTTCTATTTTTGTTTTTGGGTGCCTCTGGCCCAGACATTCTGAAGGTATTTTAGCATTTCTCACCAGGTTTTGATCCATGGACATTTTATTGTTTTTCTGGAGGAAAAAAAATCAAGTGTATCAATAGTTTTGCCTGAAGTGTACCATGTAATTTATTTCAGATTGTTCAGATGGAAGTGGCAACCCATGTAAAGCATATCAAATAGAGAGTCCTTGCCTCCTATGGATGAAAAAGTCAAGTAGCTTCAGGTGGAGCAGAGGTACCATAACACTGACTTGCTTAGAACAGCTTTTTTCATTCTTTTCACTGTACTATTAAGATTCATTACCTTTTTATTTTGTACTTTTGCAAACAATAGAAATTCATGAAACACAGCCAACAGGGGAGAAGACTCTAGATGACAGTATTATAGCAATAGCTTGATATTCATTTAAATGTAGGTTCAATAAGAATAAAAAAGTCACTTGCAGAAACCTTACAAACAAGAACAGATGCTACCAAGCTAGCTGGATGTAGTGGCAGGCATTTGTGGTCTGCCACACTGGCTAAGTACAGCCTGTCAAAAAGCCTGAGGCTGGATCAATTTAATCTTTGCAGGTTAGTCTAAGCTGCTCAGATTGAATTGAGAAACAAGTGAATGGACATTCACTTTTGATTCTAGAAATGCTGCCATGTGCCTGCAGTGGCCCAGGCTAGAAGCTGGGAAGTGCTACAGCAAGCCCTCCCTTCCCTTTGGCAACGGCTAGAAGGCTGGAGGGAAGCTGAGCTCAGGAGTGGGGGCATGACCAGGCCTGGCAGGCCACTGAGTATGATTAGGGTTTAAATCTCACCATGGGCTGCATGGTCCCCA